>NC_065556.1:22258691-22558710 GCF_022605725.1 Anthonomus grandis grandis | reverse complement strand
ACACATCTCGTGAGAGTAATTATACGTAATAAAATTTGTTCAAAACTAATACTAAACAAGGATTTAAAAAATAAAGTTTATTTTATAAAAAATGCAGTTGTGTACCTTTTTTAATAAAATCATATTTACGATAAACCCCTGATGGACGCCATGGGTTAAAATTAATTTTTTTCTTTATACGTCGAAAGATGCCCCCTAATGCATAAAACACATCTGCAAATTAAAAAACACATACCGCATTTTATAAACGTCCTTGAATAGTATACAATATACTAAACTTTCAACAATTCACTTCTATGAAATAATAATTGTATAATATTAACATATAATAAACATATAATAAACCTCTTATTAAACGTGAATGAAACAAACATATTATAAAATCCCTTAACGTATATCTCGCAGACATTTTATCACAGATAGTTTATGTAACTATCGTGTGTTTCTTGGGAAGTTTTACGAATACACCAAACTATAGATTTAATACTTATTTTATTTTACTGACTCAGTTAAATATGTTTAGGTTTTTTGTTATAGCTAGATCTGTGGAAAACTAAAACTCCAAGCATTTAAAATTTTTCTTTATGCCAACGTTTCGGCCTATAACATTAGCCCTTCTTCCGGGAGTTAATACATAAAGAAAATAACCCACATAGATCTATTGTCAGTTTGGTTGCCTTTGCGTTAAAAAGCGTTTCAAAGTACTTTTCTAAATTGTTAATAACACATGGAAAATGCATGTTTCACATTTGAAAAAAAAAATTTGTTTATAATATAATTAGATCAGACATTCTCGAAATATACTTTTTTAAATAGCACCACTAACTTGCTAAAAAAACCATTTTCTGTGTAAATCGTTTATCCTCCTTAGTGGTAGAGAGTGTTAGTAGTGTGGGATTTTGAAAAAAAACCACCCAAAAGAGCATCGACTGTTAGGGTTATTAGCTATCGGATAAAAACCTCTCTGCAGCATTTTTTCTAGGTAATTATATCGCAAAATTGGTAGCAGGCATTTTAGATCTTATTAAATCAATGTATGATTTTAATTTTTCTTCAGTTTGTGGTCTTAAATTAAAGTGGTGTCGTTGGGTGTTAAATCTAGGACATTCTCCAATGATGTCTTAAAGTCAGAATTACATTACATTAAATACAGACCTAAGCTACCTCATCTGTCTAATATTATGATTAAATTTATTATCAGTGTCATCTAGTCTGGTCTTAAAGTAATTGAATTTAATAAGGGTTCTATTTTTTTTCTTTAATAATTTTGTTATAGTCGGTCTATAAAGTGTGTCATCCAAACCGAGCTAAGTACTTCGGATTTTCGTGTAATGAAATCAGGATATCCAGTTTTTTTTTATTATTAAGAACGCTAGTCCTTCCTGGTTTGCTAAGATCCTAAACAGTTCCACTTCTACTGATTGTAGTTTGACTTACATGTTTTCTATTCGAATATTTTATTATTAAACATTATTCGAACTTCGTTGTGTGCTCTAGTTTGCTCACTTTAGCTAAGCATAATTAATATTTCGATTCTCTGAGTATCAGTTAAACGCAATGCAAATATTTTCAATTTAAATTACAGCTGAAACTTCACAGAGGTGGACTGGCTATAAGAGCTGGTTGGAAATGCTGTTAATGAAGACCACTAGATTTTAAGAATGTGAAATGTAATTTGTCAATTTAGGTTGCAATAAAGTATGATTGTTATTATTTAAATGTATTTATTTCGTTACCAGTTGAAGATATGTATAAGGACATTATACATTAACACGTTGACTGCCACACTCCAAAAAAAAACACAAAACCTGGAGCCATTGCGACTTTTTGATAAATATCAGTAAAAAATGGCTTTAATAAATAAATAATAAATGACTCTTACATATTTACTTTAAAAAGGGTAATTTAGGGCCGTGAATTAAATGTTATTCACGAGGCCCTAGAAAGAACAAGTTAAAAGGTAAATACCTAAAGTTTTAAATGTATATTTTTTTAAACGAATATGGCTTTTTTTAGAACAGATATTTTGAAAAAGAAACAACCTAACACCAATCAACAAATAGGGTCAATATCACTCGATATGCCATCCACTTAAACGGTTGATCACACTATAGAGGAAGTAGTAAATCAAGCACATCAAAACCCAGAATTATCTGACCATTCGGAGCCTGATGAGGATTCTTCTGATGTTCCTGGGGAGTTGGTATGGAGCCCCGTTACTGGAATAAACCTAAAAAAATTTCAATTTTCTGAAGTCAACCCTGGAATTCCTGCAGAGATTATTAATCAATTAATTGACAAAAGTCCGTATGAATATTAAGTTCTTTTTGATTGAAGGCATCATTCAGCACATGGTGACAGAGACAAACAGGTATGCACAACAAACGCTGGAAAATAAAAACCTCTTACGACACTCTCGGCTTGCAAAATGGAAAGATTTATCTGCAAAGGAATTTGAGACTTTTCTGGGCATTATTTTTTGGATGGGTCTCAATAAAAAACCAAAACTATCTGATTACTGGTCACAAAAATTTATTTATAAGAATAAAGTAAAAAATTGAATGTTCAGAAATCGTTTTGAGCTTATTCTACGCATGTGGCATTTATCAGATAATAAAGCATGCCCCGAAGGTAATCGACTCTTTAAGATAAAACACCTTATAGATTTATTATTGGCACGCTTTCAGGCAGCAAATATACCCAAAAAAGAAATTTGCATAGACGAAACTTTGGTACCTTTTCGAGGAAAACTTGCCTTTAAGCAATTTATAAAGAATAAAGAACATAAATTTGGCATAAAGGTATATAAATTATGCACTGGTTATACTTATAACATGAAAGTATATTGCGGTAGAGATGTCCATCCAGGAGCACCAGCAGCTTCATCTGTAGTAATGGAGTTAATGGCTAATCTTTTGGATTCGGGAAGAATACTTTACACAGACAATTTTTCCACCAGTGTCCATCTTGCTCATCAATTATTAGAACATTCCACTCATCTTGTTGGCACTCTAACAAGTAATAGGAAACTAAACTCACAAGAAGTTATACAGGCCAAATTGAACAAGAATGATACCGTTTCTTGAGAAAGCAATACTGGAGTAGTAGTCCTTAAGTGGAAAGACAAAAGAGACGTACTGACATTGAGCACTAGTCATGACAACAGAATGGTCGATATTCCTAAGGAGAACGGAACAGTTACTCAAAAACCTCAAATTGTGGTGGATTACAATCGTAGTAAAGGTTTCATTGATATATCAGACCAAATTGATATTCAGCTGCACTCAGGAGAATTTGGTACCGTAAACTCGCAATCGAATTGATAACAGGGTCGGCTCTTGTAAATGCATACGTTCTTTACAAAATAATTAAAAAGAAAAACATAAAAATAACCAGTTTTAAAGAAGAGGTTACAATGGCTCTATTACAGTCTGAAATTTCCGAAACAGAAAATTTACCAACAGAAGATTGTTCTTTAAAACATATGGACGCAAGAAGAAGATGTACAGTTTGTTATGAGAGCATGAAGTCGTAATTTGGAAAGAAACAAAGCAGCTTTAAAAGCAAAACAAACTCCGTATAAGTGCGAAAAATGTAAATCTTATTTTTGCGTAGAATGTTTTTTTGTTAAACACAAATCATTTAAATTATAAGTACTATATAAAATATCCATTAAATTAACCATTATTTTGTTCTATAAGCTTAAAGACATGTGTTTATTTTGTCTATAATAAAGGTAACATTAGTTATAACATATGTGTATTTTTATGCCTGCTTTAATTAAAAAAATAAACTAAAACTACAGGCCAATTATATTAGTTTGCTCCTGGGGCCTGTTTCATAAAAAATATTAGTCCAATATTATTGGCAAAAATCTAGTAATATTAGTGTACATTATCAATTTATGTTTCATAAACTTATTAGATAATATTATTAATTATTAGCGTATTGGTTAATAAATTAGTACATTTTATTAGGATAATTTGAGAACTGTTTCATAAATACCTAGACTTCATAAATTTTACTAATAAAATTGATGTATTTTTATGAGTGTTTTTAGCATAATAATGTGAGTTAGAATAATAGAGTTAATTTGCAAAAGTTTACAAAATGGGCGATTCTGAATCAAGTGACGAGGAAGAGAGAGTTTTTGTGAGAAGACCAAGAATATTTAGGGAACGAATTTCCTGTTTTTATATAGAAGATACTTATGAATTTAATGAACGATTTAGGTTACCTAGTGCGAAGTTCTACGTAATTTTAAACAGAGAACAACAACTAGCCCACGATACAAGGCGAAATTACGCGTTAACGCCGAAACAGCAACTAATGGTTGCTTTACATTGGCTTGGAACTGGCATGCAGTATCACAGTGCAGGAGATATGCATGGCATCTCAAAAGCTACAGTATGCCGTATAGTTCACAAAGTTGTTCTATCTATTAACAGAACCATGCTTAGAGAAACCGTTTGTTGGCCCGATGATATTGGAAGAGTTATGTATCAATTTAAACAAATTGCTGGTATGCCGCTTGTTTGTGGAGCAGTTGATGGAACACTTATTAAAGTTGATGCACCTAGTTTACATGAACCAGCTTTTGTTGATCGCCATGGAAACCACTCTTTAAATATTATGCTTGTTTGTGGTCCTTCGTTAAAATTTTACTACGTTTCCGCTAACTGGCCTGGTAGCGTAAGTGATGCGAGAGTTCTGCGAACTAGTTCATTATTCCAAAGAATGGAAAACGGTTGGCGACCATTTCCAGGATCTGTATTGCTGGGAGACTCCATTTATCCACTTAAATCATGGCTTATTCCACCTGTTTTACGAAATGACGGTGACGCTTCGCAAATGCGATTTCTAAGAGCTCATAAAACGACTCGCAGAGTAGTTGAATGTGCTATAGGCATTTTAAAAGAAAAATTTCCTTGCCTCAATTATGTTCGACTGAGAAATACAGTGTTTGCTTGCGAAATGATAAAATGTTGCGTCACTCTTTGCAACATATCAAAAGCAGATAACGAACAATATAACATAGAGGAGGAAGAAAATGCCAATGATGACAACATAGATGCAGAAGAACAAGATGAAATAGATATAGGAGCTGAGGAGAAACTTAACTATTTTTACAATTATTTTCGTAATAATTAATTAAAATATAGGACAATAAAAGAAAGGTTAGGACGTATAAAAGAAACTACAATATATTTTTTTAAATGCAAAATTGTTCTTTATTTACCTTTTTTATTTAGATAGATAACAATTTTTTTTAAATCAGTCATAGTTTTTCATTAATACCGATTACATCACCTTCTTCATTTAAAATATATTCAGTAATATTTTGTGTGTCCTTTTGCTCTTCAATATGGCTTGTAAGGTTACAGTGACTTACATTAAGTGACCTTTCTTTATCCCACACTTCCAACTCCAATTTTCGGACTTCTAGTTCAAGTTTTTTTCTCTTGAGGTCCTCGAGGTATTTTGTTTCATTGGAATTTTGGACAATGATTTTTCTCTTAAGACATCCTGCAACCGAAAACAATTAATTTTAGTAAAAAGGTCAAATCAAATGATGGAAAAAGGACAGTGTAGGGAATGATAAATACACGCTTGGAAAACTTACTTGGAAAGGTTACTTTCTATGCACAAAAATAACCGAGTTTTTTGGTGGAAAAATAAAAAATATAAGTAATAATCTTTTTATAAGGACAGTCTTTATCAAGGTCTTTATCTAATGGAAATGTATTTTTGTCCAGCTGTAGCCTTCTATCCAAAGCCAGCTGGAATTGAAAATTAATTTAGGAACTATCGATAATAACTTTTGGGACTTCAGCGGTGGGCTTACGACATCTTCAAATGTATTTCCCACATCCTCTTTTATCTCTGTTACATCAGGTAATGTCTCAGTATTAGTCGGTAGAGTTTGGGTTACAACCTCTTCCTCCATTGAATCCGCGACCCCGATTCCTTCTATAACTGGAGAGTTTTTTCCAATTATTTCAATTACTAGCTTGTCGGTGTCATCAAGTTTCGAATCGGGGCCGCCATCTGATCCAGTTTTTTTTGCGTTATCAAGTTTGATCTAAAAAATATCTTCAATTAAAATACAAAGTATATTAGTTTTTATTTTAAATTAGAGCGTTAGCACTGCATTGTAGCGTAATAAAACAATTGCATGAATATTTTTTTAATAAAATTGCTGAGCAAGAGTAATAAAGTTCTATTTTTTTAAGTGCCTACATTGAAAAAAAACGGATGCTAATGAAATTAATACCATCATGCGATCCCTTCAAAATAAGAAAATAAAAAAATATACAAAATTGTCCAAAAATAACTTAAAAATTGTTTTTTCCCGTTTTTTTGGACCAAAAAACAATTTTTTTTTGTTTTGGGTAAAAATGGTATTATCACTTTCGTTATTTATCATGAATAAAATAAATTTTTCCTCTCTTCCTCTTAAAGCCCAATTCATAAACTTTGCGCCTTGCGTTTAGTACGTAAAGCTCATGAACTGGATCTGATTCGACTCACCCCACTTTTGAGATTTTACTCATAGGCAACGCAAAATATTAAGCCGTTTAAAAGTTATTACTTAACACGCACATACTAGATTTTTAGAAAAAAACAGACACGATTTTTTTCCTCTAAACCGACTTTTACGACGTTTTAGGACTTTGTGAGATATCTAAACCACTTATATGGTTACGGATTATTATAGTGTATCTTAATACACTATAATAATCCGTTTGTATACAAACGGATTATAATGCGGAAGTAATAAGTTACTTACCATTGTTCGGTTCCGAATATTAGGCCAAGTAGCATCACGCACGTAGGTGTAGTCTTTCTCGCATGTAATCAATCCAATAGAAACCGCATAGTCCCTAACTTCCATCCATGCGGATCTTTTTGTTTCCTTGGTCAGTGTGGTAGAAAACTGTCCAAATAGACTATCTTTCATGTCTTTAATTTTTCGGAGAAAGTTTTGTTGCTTAACTTGCTTTTCCGATCTTTTACTTCTTATTTTAGACATTATGCAAATTTAACGCCACTTAATGGAACCGCACCGCAAATTATGACATAACCTCACTAACTTGTAAACAGCTGACTAGTAAAATAATATTATTAGTCTTCACTTTTATTAGTCTAATATATATTTTTATGAAACAGAAAAAAGCATACTAATATTATTAATTTATGAGACTAATATTAATAGCTAATATTATCAGTATGGTTTATGAAACAGGCCGCTGGGGTCATGGTCAATATCACTCCATAAGCAAAGTATTAAAACGTGAAGCGTACAGAAGTCACACGGCGTTATAGGTAAGGATGTGATGGAGTTAAATAAAATTCACATGGCACAGAGTGCCCAACGCCGTGTGAATTATATTTACTTCATATGACAGTCAACGTGTTAAACAGGTGCAGAATTTTCGGGAGAATCCGAAAATGCCTTTGACCCAACTTCTATAAAACCGAAGAAATAAAAAACATGTTTTTCTCAAATAAATGTATTACAACATTACTTTGTACACTTTTTACAATACAAGATTCCGTTCCGGAAATCGGGAAAATAACAAACTTCAGGCAAGTAGAAAAATTACTATAGAATAGAACAATAAAAAGACAATGATACCTTTGGCTTACAAATAATTATAATTTTAATTGCTTCATTGGTCGGGGAGAAAAGTACCAAATAAATTAATCCACATAGCACAATAATATTTCAATTACAGATTTTCACTCTTACAGCTAAATGTCATTATAACAATAGATCGTTCTTTGTGAGTTAATCTTTTGGCATATACCACTAAATTATTGTTTAAATAAAACTGCAGACTTCAGAAAGTTAATTAATAGTGGAAACAGCAGGCCAAACGCTAGACTTTCCTTTGCGGTTTTTTACTAATTTTACCTAAAGAATCGTTTTCTGATCCCGAACTATGCATACCTACGGAAAAACACCAATCAGAGACAAGAACCATGAAAATGTCCCCATTAAAAATACCTTTTGAATTTCTACCGTTACTGCGAGGCTGTGGCCTCTTATATTCTCTCCTATCGTCCCTAATTCGCTCGTTATAAGGGCTGTAGCCCCTAATAGGGGGCGGTGAAGCCCCATATTCCGAGTCGTAAGGAGGCGAGGGGCTTCTCCTGTCATACCTAGAAATATTTATGTTTTTTTTAAGAATTATGAGCTATTGAAACCATCCAAACCTGTCGTATTCTGAATAAACCGTTGATTCGGGGGAGTATCTGCCTCCCACGGGGGGTGGTGAACTCATTCTGCCTAATGGTGGTGGTCTATGGTCGCCTATACAAGATTTACATATATTTAAAAGTGAATACATAACTGATAGAATTGGTATTTATAAATAAGGAAACTTTAATATTAATTTTTGAACTTTATTGCTAGGAATTTAAATGAGAGAAAACGTAAATATTTTTGTCTTTAATGGAGTTGCCCAATTTAGTATTTTTTTTTGAAAAGGTTAAAAATGCCAAAAAATATTAACTGCCATAAAAAATGGTTTATACAAAAATTTACTAAGAATTGAGGTATTTGGCAATAATACTCAATCTTTATTCTTTTTTTTTTAATAAGGCCCTGGACCTCTGGTTTCAGTATATATATAACACTTTATTAGCATTATTAACCTCATACAATTGAGTCACAAATAACGCAACAGGTTCAGTTTTTCAATACACTGCACCTTAAAATTCGAATTTTTTTAAGAACTCCAGTCTTCAAAATCTCTAGAAGTGCTATTAAACAGCTTAAATGTATGTAATGTAAAAGGTTATACTATTCACTGTGCAAAGATAGATTTAACTAACTATAGCAGTACTCCTAAATACTTAAAAGATTCAACATGCTAGATTACCGTTTGATTATTGATGATTTTTGGCTCATTTTTGCTATATGCTGATTTGACGAAGATGATGTTTTGTAATAAATATCATAAATTATTGTGAGTTCTTAACGTATGAATTCGAATTACTAGTGTATGAAGATAAAATATTTAAAAGTTATTTTGCAAGAGAATGATTAGGTGAATTTATGCCACTAACTATAAAGTCCCAAAAAGTAAGTTAATAGAACAAAATTCCAAACCGCCTTCACGTAAGTATTTTATCCTACCTGGAAACATTCCCGGATGATGATGTAAACCGGGCATAAACGGCGGCGGCGGCATCCCCAAGTCGCCCATCGGGGGCGGCATCATGCCGTCTAAGGGCGGCGGCGGGATAAAGTGACCGGCACCCAACGGCGGGGGCGGCAAAAAAGGCGGCGGCGGCAAACCCGGGATCGGCGGCGACTTGGTGATGTGATCGCGGGGATTAAAAAGGGGCGGCGGTGATTGGGTGGGATCCAGAGGCGGCGGCGACAGCGGAATCTCGCCGTTTTGGTGTAGGGGAGACTGTATTCCTAAAAAATTAAATATTCATGTATACACTACCGCTCAAAAGTATTTGCCCACATATGACTGTTTTAAAGTTATAACTAAAAATAATAAACCCATCAATTATTCTTATGAAACGGTTTATTTATAACAAAATGAATATAAACAACAACACATTTTTCAATTAATTAAATTTAAGAAAATCAAATTTTGGATTCATCTACATGTCCGCCTCGATTTTTAATAACAACTTCACAGAGTTTCGGTAGTCTTCTAATTAATTTGTCCAAAGTTTTCTGAGGTATCTTGTGCCACTCTTCTTGGATGATCCTCCACAAGTCTTCTTTTGATGTGGGGCATGATTGTCGCACTTCTATCCAGTTCATCCCACAGTCCCACAGTAATTCGATAGGATTAAGGTTCGGTGATTGTGGGGGCCATACCATAACTTTTAGAAGATGTTGCCTTTGTAATTGACCTAAATATTGCTTGCACAATTTCGACGTGTGCTTGGGGTCATTGTCATGTTGAAAGATGAAGTTTTCTCCAATTACTCAAGTACCAGAAGGAAGTACATTGTCACTTAAAATTGTTTTGTAACCCTCTTTTCGAAAAATTTCCTTTATTCTAATTAGATCGCCCACTGCAGATCCTCCGAAACAACCCCACACCATCACCGAACCACCACCGTGCTTAACTAAGGCCACCGTACAGTTCTCAGCGACCCTTTCATTGGCATAACCGAACAAAAACTCGCCGCTTCGTTCCAAAAACCTCGAATTTCGACTCGTCACTCCAGAGAACTTTCTTCCAGTCATCAATGGTCCATTCTTTGTGTGATTGGGCCCACTCAAGTCTTTTCTTCTTATTAACGTCCTTTAGTAGCGGTTTTGATACAGCTAAACGTCCTTAAGACCAGCATTATAAAGTCGCCGTTTTATTGTCGAAACACTGAACGCTTTTTTACGCTCCTTGTTGATTTTTGCTGTGATTTCAGGGGCGGTAAGGCGTCTATTGCGTTTGCTTGTAATTATAATATTTAAATCCTCCTTTGAACTTGTTGCCTTTGGCCTTCCCGATCGATTTGTTGCATTACAACCAACATTATAATCGACAGTCCGCCTTGGAATTTCCAAATCCGTCAAAATTTGACGGTTAGTCTTTCCAGCCTTATGAAGTCCAATGATAATACCTTTTGTTTGTACCGATAACTCTATTGTTTTGGCCATTTTAAAGAATGTTGAAAAACCAGCAAAGAAACGGTGACAATCGTCAATAAGCAAGCGAAATTATTTACCAATGTTACACAAAATCAATTCTTGAAGACTCTTGAATACCTTTAAATGTTTCAAATTTCATCGGAAACGAGCTGTCAACAGATTAGTTTTTTAGAAGAAGTGCATCTTTTCACTACATTGTTCGCTATTTGCAAGACTATTTTTAAATACTCAGTGTTTTTCAACGAACAATAGTTGATAGGTATGCTGTTTAAGCATATATGCAATTTACAAAAGAGATACAATCTAAATATAGGTATAAAGATAAGATTTTTGTATCTAATTTAAAATATTAAAAAGAATACATGGTGGGCAAATACTTTTGAGCAGTAGTGTAAGTGTGTCCTAACCATTTGAATTAATGAAGCCTATAAATATAAGTAGGTAGAAATACACAATATTCATATTGGATTGTTCAATATCGTCGTCCACATGTTAAAACCCTGTATCTCAAAAAAAAACACAATTGTCAGGAAATGGAAAAACTTATCATATGTTTATTGATTTTGTGTTTAATTTAAAATTTTGCCAATTAGTTTAATATTACTTACGAAATGCACTTAAAATGAGAAGACCCGCATAGTTTTTTTCCTTAAAACATTGAAAGGCTAGAATTAGTATACAACAACTTCGTTTGAGTTCAAAATTTTTTTGTCTTGTCAATTTTTAGTCTATAATAATATCAAATTCAGTTGGTTTCAATCAAGACGTTTTACCTTTCGAATATTTAATTTTTAACTTGATTCCTCTTCCAGAATTAAAAAAAAATATTAAAATTTTCCTGTAAATATCCTTCATCCAAGTGTAGGTATATTTTAAATGGTTCCGATTAACATATTTTAATAAAGCTGATACTGCTTGCTTTACACTACAATACATATTTATTTAAAATTCTGTTTTGTCATTATTTCTCACATGAATCATTTAGAAAATTTATTTATACGGTTTACACTGTCTATTTTTTTATTTTATTTCAAGACGAGATATAGGTATGAAGACTAAGCTAGAGAGCTGAGCACCCAGAATGGATCAGGGTGAGTGTTTTTGTTATAACTTGTTTTTTTTTAGTTTATTTTAATTTTCAGTAGGCATTTGTCTTTCAATTAAGTATTTTTTCAATATTACAGTTCTATTGTTAGTATTATGAGAGACCAACAAATATATACTATATATGTGATATATGACCTACTATAAGTTGTTTTCAGTTTTTAAAAAGTTTATTTTGTATTGCAGAGATATATTGGTTTTTTTATATAATACTCTGTCATAGAATTTAATTAGTTTTTGAAATATGTTTCATTTTTCTCTAGGAAACAGAAAGAAGTATATAATAAGCAAAGATAATTCATTCAGTAGTGAAATTTTGACTTAATGTAAATTTTTATAGATATTAATTTAGGTGTGTTTTTTTGTTCTTTATGCCTGGGTCTGGCCTGTTTTGTTTTTAAAATATTTTTAGTAATAAAGATTATGTATTCTTTTAATTTGTGTAGGTTTAGTGCATGGATGCCATTAGTCTTAAGTATTATCTAAAAACATGACCTTAATTGTCTGCTAGCTGAACTACCTATGTACTTTATATAATGTTGAAGACTAGGATCTGCACTGCAGAAATTTGAATTTGTCAGCCTATTATTTGCATATATAGTTTTGTGTTTTACTGATAACTATTTTATGTTTTTGTAACATTTATTATTAATATATTATTATCCTCTACAAAATCTGTTTGTGTTAGTAAAACAGGGATATTATTAACCTAATGATAATGTCCTAATCTGTTTGGGTTGACATAATTCAGGGCTAACAAAATACTTTTAAACATTTTTACATTAGTTCTAATTTAGATAATATCTGTTATAATGAATTAATACTACATTATGTCCTATATAATTTAGTATTAATTCATTGCGTTTTATTTTATCCTGATCAATATCTGATGTTAACACCTAATCAAAAAGTAACCTTTTTGCTTAAATGTTTGCTTTGGATAATGCGATTAAATAACAAAATTATGAGATTTCTTATTAAATAAAATTTTAATTTTTCCCGCCTCAATTTGGCCACGTCTTTCTACCATTCTGATTGGTCCAATCAGGTACGTCAAACTGTCAAGTTAGTTACGATAACTTCCATTGCCAAGAGAGGACGCTAGCAGATTTGACAGACGAATTACGATCTGTTTGTATGCAACCACCACTTCTCTATATATTTCTGTTTTGTGTTGTGTAGTCGAGAAAAAGTATGTACTACATCTTGGGTGTATAAAATATCCATGTTGGTTAGGCAAATCGGTCATACATATTAATTTTAAGTTCAAGTACATAAAATAACAAATGTGTCGTGACATTAAACTTTGGGTTTTTATTACGGAAAAGAGTGGATCAAAAGACTTTTTGTTCGCAGTTTATGGCGATTTTTGACTTTTTTATAGCAAAACATTCAAATAAGTGTTTTTTTTGTTAATAAGGTAAAAATTTCATTAAAAAACTGATATATAGACTCACTCATTTGATTGTTTCCCTCAGCAAACGCCCGTTCTCTCATGGTCAGTCGGTTTCTTAACTGGGCGGCTTCTTGTCTCGCTTCCTCCAATTTTCGTTCGGTTTGTCGGTTGGCCACCCAGTTTTCGTGCGATTTCTTCTCCAGCATCGATATTTGGCTCTTCAGTTCCACTTCTTGGTTCATTATTTCCTGTTTTAAACTTTCATTTTGAGCCCTAAAAAAACATTAACTTAGTAAACTATGAGAGAAAAAATTTCGTCGACTTCTGGCTTTAATCATATTTTTAAGTCCAGTACTCACTCTTGCCGAAAATGTTAAACAATTACAATTTTATCATCAAAATAATTATTTACAAAGTCTTATTTTTCTCTAGCAATTGGAGTCAACGATATAGACGTTAACATCCCATTTATCCTACCATACTTAACACGTGTTCTATGCCATTACAAAAGCTGTATTTTCAAAAAATGTTGAAGACAGCACTTATAGTACCACTACCAAAAAGCAATTCTATTAAGATTTTTTTCCTACACTTCGAAATTTTAGAAATGGTTCTGTATAGAATTAATAAAGTGAATATCTTGCCTTAAAAAAACTAATCCCTTTGATTTAGTCTGTGTTTAGTATCATAGGTGATATTTTGGATTAGTGAAATATGAGCAAATTATTTTACTACTACTCAACCATATCCAAGTAGCCAATACGCAGTGACTTCGATGAAGACGGAGTTCTTTAAAGAAATTCGGTTCTAGAGACATGTTAGTTTACATCGCAGTGTTATAGGCGAGTCTTATAATAGAGATCAATTAAGTTTTCAAAAATCCTTCATAACTCTTTTATTTATTGATTTAGATCTACATATTACTTTTTACGATTTTTTTTTGATTAGGAATATAATGCTAAAAGAAAATGCTCCATATTCTCAATAGTTTTCGAGAAAATAGGGAAAAACTTCTTGAAATGTTTTTTCTGATTTTCTGAAAGACTTATGAACTTAAAAATTATTTTTCTATTGCATCTGATGCGCATTGACATTCCGTGCAACTTTTGTTTCAAGAATTTTTATCCCCTATCCGACAGTTCTCCAGAAGAAGAAATAAAAACCAAAATTATGAACATTTGCACATGGATATTCCTTACGATTTTTTGCGAAAGACTTTTTTTGGTAAAATAGGGTAAAACTTTCTTCTGCTACATTTTTCAAAGAAGTTTTATAAGCCTTTTCTAAAGATTTTAAGTGAATTTATTAAATTACAAAAAAAAATTAATTTTTCATGTCTTTCACAACTTTTTTATTTTTAGATTTAAAAAAAATTCGAGCTAGATGTTATTCTTTATGATTTATTTTAATACTGCTTAGGATTCCAATGTCATAACAATATTTTCCACATTCCCAATAGTTGTTCAGAAAATAAGAAAAAATTGTTAGGTTTTTCCCAATTTTCTGGAAAACTATTGGACTTCAAATTTATTTTTTGTACTGCATCTGATGCGCATTGACATTTTAAATAGCTTTTGTTTTAACAATTTTTTCTCTAATTAATAGTTTTCCAGAAAAAAAATATGAACACCTCTTTGAATTTTTTGAGAACGATTTTTTTGGAAGAATTGGATATGTAACTTTTTTTAGTGCAAATTTTTTTGAAGCTTCTTGAGCGACTAATCAATTTATAAGAAAAAAATTATTTTTTTTTTTTTAATTTTTAGCTGAATTTTTTTTCCATATTTCGAATAGTTTTCGAAGAAATTAGGGGGAAAACTGTTGGACTTAAAAAAGAATTATATTGCATCTAATTCACAGCCCACCCTGTTCCTTTTCATTTGTTGCGAAAAACTTTATGAAGGTACTGTCATACCCTTCTTCCAAAGTCCGTGAGAGCACCGTCCCGATTATAAAACGTTAAGACTATATTTGCTAATATGCCTCAATTTTATAGAACGTTGAACGTGCAAACTGGTCACAATTAGACAGTGAATATGGAAAAAGTGCAAGAAAAAATAAAATTCGAGGGGTCCGTGCGTTTTTGAGAAATATACAGGCTTGTCGAGAAAATTGTAATATTTCATTCTTTCGAGACACCCTGTATACATATAGTAAGTATTTCAAGGTCCTGTGAATATAAATTCCGTCAACCAATTTTGATTCAGCCACAATTTAATCAAAGTAATATAGCTTTCTGCTAAGATGTGTGCTTTTGAACATGATTTGGTATTTTACCAGAATTACACTGCCCTCTTTAGTTAAAACGTCCTAACTACAAAATTATCTTTTTTTGGCTTATTACATTTTATTAACTTCAAATCAATGGTATCTCTCTCCTTAGATAAATTAGAAAGTCCTAACTACATTTTTTATGCCTTAAATTCACCTAAATATATTGTTCTACGTGCAGAAAAGACGATAATCCCAAATTAAAATATCCTAAGTAGCATTTCATTTGTAGAATATTCATTTGTGCCAGTAGGAGCATATTCGAAAAGTGCTAAGCAAGTGGCAATAATATGGCACGAAGGATGCGTGTCGAAATAAGGAAAATTTAATTGGACTTTATTTTTTTTTGTTTACGTTGTAAACTCTACCGAGACTGAACTGGAGAATTTGGAAATAAAATACTTTCAATCTGGTCACACTTTTATGTCCACGGACTCGTTCCATCACCAGGTAGAACAATTATTGAAAAGGTACGGTAAGGTATTTGATTTTAATGATTTTAAATCGGCTGTAGAAAAGGCAAACTGATCTAAGGTAAAAGAGATGAACATACAAAACTTTTTTGAATGGAAAGATTGTTTATCAAGTTTAAGCTTCAAAAAAATGTTCCCAAACCTTACTTGCAGAATATGGTACATTTGCACTTTAAAAGGGGATAAAATGTGTTGTAGTACAAAAATGCCTTTTCGGAAGAACCAAAACCTTCTTGCCGAACACAATGTCGAGGTGTAAAATTAAAAAGAAAACAAAATTTGATTTCTAAGCTACGTCCTATTATTCCGGCTAACCCAATGATATTCTGGAGGAATTAGCCGTTTCCCAAAATAATGATACTGACAATAAAGAAATTGTAGATTTCCAGTAAGAGTAAAGCACTTTTTGAGTAATTGATTTCCATTCATAATGATTTCATGATTTACTTTCATACTGTTTTTAATGTTCTAATGTTTTATTAGTGAGTAATTTAGTTAGAATGTTAATTTGAAACATATATATATTTTTTATTATAATTACTTTACTAAGTTAAAAAGTCCTATTTAACACACAAATGTAAAAAGCAAATTTCTAAGCATATAAAAAGAATCAGGGAATTACTTCAAAACATGAGAACCGCATATTAGATTTCATAAAATCAAAATTTTTTCAGCTTTATCGATTTGCGAGTTAGGATGTTTTAACTAAGGACGGCAGTACAGTCATCAGCATAATATATAATAGAACTATTGAAGTTCTTTTATATAATCAGAAAAATAGAAGTTGCACAGCACCCTACGGCACAGCACACTCCACATTTCCTTTACTTATTGAGTGTGATCAGTTAAACAGGATTCCAGATTAAAATATATGGTAGAAGCATGTGATGTCTTGCACAAATTTTCTAAATATGTGCATCTTTTCTTAAAGAATATAGACTCGTATCCGTTTTCTTTAAAAAGGGAGATAGAAACGTTGGCAATTATCGCCCCGTTTCCTTAGTCCCTGTGGTGTTTTTTGAGAAAGAAAGTTTTTTAAAAGTGCTCTAAGAACCAACTTTATGATTACTTGGAAGCACAGTTTTTTTATTCTCCTTTCCAAATTAGTTTAAAATGTAAGTACCACATGCTTTGATCTCTCAGAAGCTTTCGACTTCGTCTCCAAATTAGATCTTAAGAAGCTCAAAGCTTTGCTCAGCAGTTACCCCGATAAACTTAGCATTAGAAACCAAACTTGTATCATTTGCTTTATCCCAATCAAGATAATCTTAACAGTCAATTGCGTTCTTGTACGAGTACTTAAAAATTTAGTGTGTGACCTTCAGGTTAAGGGATATTGCAAGTTAAGGGCAGAACCCAACTGAGATGAAATTCTTGGAAATATATTCTGATCCTGCCCTAAAGTTTAAGAAGAATATTGATATGATTGACTGCTAATTTTGAGAATAAATGTCGTTTTTCGAAACTTTCTCTTAAGTTGAATTTGAGAATTAAAATCAAGTGTCATCAGAAAAAAAAACTAATAAAAAATTATCCAGAACTCCTTATCAATTTTTCTGGTTCAGTAATGGTGGAACATAACAATCATCGAAACGAAACTTATAAAAACAATAAAAATGTTAGTCTTACTTATAATTCTGCAATTCTTCTTGCATATATCGAAGTCGTTCGGTTGTAGATGTGGCTTCACCTTCTTTTGCTGCCCATAACGACTCGTATTTACTTATTTGCCTGCAAAAAAACTCTTTACTAACAACTTCTTAGACACTCAGGCCATTAAAACATACTTAAGCAATTGTTCTTCTTTCTCTTTAAAGTAATTATTTAACACCTCCAATTTGGTATTGATCTCCACTTTTTGTTTATCAGATTGTTCGTATTTCTCTCTGAGTTCCTTCACTTCTAAAGTGAGGGTCTCTATTTGGGCCGAGTATGTTACATTAGCCTCTTTCTCTGGAAATTTAATAAATTAAAAGTATAAAAAACTAAATATAGCAAACTTACCTAAGGTCAACTGCTCTGAATATTTCAAATTCTCAGACTTCATTTGCTCGAGCTGAGCCCTGGTTTCGGTAATATCCAAAAACGACTTTATTTTATCTTTATCGTTATTCATTGACTTTATTTTACTTAAAGTTTCCTTAAGGGTTTTGTATTCTTTGACTTTCGTGTCGGCTGTTCTTTGCAGTTCCGCGGCACTCTGTTTTAAGGCCTAAAACACTCCTAGTGAAATCTGATTAACGCATAAAATAATAAACTTACGATTATTTCCGATTTAAGGTTATGTTCTTGGGTAAGGGCTTGCTTGCACTTCTCTTGGCAAGTGGCCAGTTCTCTTTCTAAGCTGCCGTGTTGCTGTTCTTTTTCTTCTTCTATTTTGAGTATTTTTTCCACCATTTTATCTACTTCCCCTTGTAAATCACCCACTTTTTTATTGCTTATATCGAGCTCTAATCTAATCTCATAAATTTCAGTTTCCTTTATGCTAATGCTGTCATTTAAATTATTAATTGTGTCTTGTTGTTCCAGCACTTTCTTTTGCATTTGCTCAATGTTTTCTCTAAGAATTTCACTGCCATCGGTTGAATTGAGCATTTCTGATATGATTTTGTTTAATTCCATGCCCATTTCTGTTGAATTGTCTAATTCCTTTTCTAGGGCCGCTATTTGCTCCTCTAACGCTAGTTTTGCCTGGGTTAGGTCAGTGATTTTTGTATTTAGCTCTTCTACCACCTAAATAGAAGCATATTATTTGTATGCAATAATTTTATGATAACAGGGAAAGTATATAACTACTACGTCTTCACCTTTAAATTTCAATTAAAAAATAAATAGAACCCACCTCATTTGGTACAGTTTCAACTACCAACTGAGTCTTTTCCTCCACCATACTAGTGGCCTTATCATGCAGCATTTCATTTTCTTTCGAAGTGGCCAGCAGCTGTTGCTCTAACTTATTTATCCGGGCAATTAAGGGTCCTTCCCTGCGACATTTATCCAGCAAAGTCCACACGAAAATTAATATCAAAACGGATAGAGCTGTGGTTGTCAAATAGAGAAACAGGTCAGAACTAAAGGCTGCAACAAAGATTTCCTAAAAAAAAAGTAATAGGATTGGGTCCAGTTGAAAGATCACTATCAGGCAAATTATGGGTTTAAGTACATTAGAACTTGGGATTAGGAAGGAAATGCTATTAGTATAGTGCGATGTTTTGCCGGTTTAGTTCTAGCTCACTCAGACGCTGAAATACAGACATGGACAAAACAAGACAGAACAGAGAGAAGGCGAGAAGTCCCTTTTTTCAAAAAATATAACTTTTGTTGGAAAATTGATGTAAAAAAGACATCACAGTGAAACATTGAAAAAACACATTGAAAGAATTAGGCACTTAATAATGAAAAATACCGAGTTTAAAAAAAAATCTATTAGCAAATTAAAAAAATTAATTAATTAATAATCAGTAGTAATCCAACATAAGACAATATTTTATAATAATTTTTTTTTTAATTTTTAAGCTGTATCCATTATATAACTTTTTTAAAAAAAGAACTTTTAGAAATGATGTACACCATTTAAATTTAAGAAGAAATACTATTCTCATTCCGAGACATAAAACACAGTTATTTAAACGATCATTTTCTTAAAATTGTGCTTATCAAATAAATTATTTAAATTTGGATCCGGACCAATTATCAATTTCTTGTAATACTTTTCGTAATACGATGATTGTACATCTAATGAATCAGCAGGGTATATAATTTCGGTTCTTCTTTTTTAACTTTTTGAATGGTTGTTTTCTTGAGTAATTATTACAATTTTTGGTATTGGGATCATTTTATTTATTTATTTACTGTCAGTAATAATTTTTCTATTTTTTGTTATTTAACAAAAAATTTAATCTGTTTTTAGGGTGTTTGCAATGTGTATTGTTTTGCTTGATGTCGAACTGTCAAAGTTAGAACTTTTATATGTAGATTTATTAGGTATATGATTAAAGAAAAAGCTGTATTTAATCATTTATTAGTTAAGCGTTACTGAAATTACCATTTTTTAATGAAGTGTGAGGCCACAATGTTAAAGACCAGAATCTGCCATGGCAGAACTCTGAATATGTAGGCCTTTCATTTGCGTAAATTTATTACTGTATTTTTTTCTCTTTCTATGCAAAAAAAAATGTTTATTATTATTATTATCCTTAGGAGAGCCAAAATCTCGACTTTTTCGGACATATCCCTGTCTCAATTCTTTAATATCCTCGGTATCATTTTAAAATTGTGTTTTTCTAGTTTAGTTAATCCAATCACGGACGAATACACTCATTTTATAATAATTCTTATTCTTAAACTGCGTCCATGATATATAGAGAAAAAATAAAAAACTCCAAGTCTCAGTCTCAAAATATCTTTTTATATGTCACGAAGGTTACATGTTTCGCTAATAAAGCATCATCAGACCTTATAGCTAGATGACCTGCTAAGTACTTACTCTTAATCATTTCAATAACTAAACCTTATGTAAGGTTATATAATAATAATAATAATAATGTGTTTATTTTGTAGATCATAAAAAACAATCCGATACATAAATATATATAATATTAATTTTGTCATTGATTTACAAAAGCGAGCCAAAAACAATTAAAACAAAGATCAAGTCTGACTCTGAAAACAAAAAAAAACGAATTCAACAACAAATGTACAATTGAAAAATATTATATACTACCACTGTTGCCCGCAGAAAACTAAGCAAAACGTGCAAAAAAAAAACATATAATATATACATACATATTATAAACCTTGATCAAAGCATCACTTAAGACGTAACCAAACACCATGCTCCTAAAGCAGTAATTTTACCTTTTTGTTTAAAAGAGCCCTCCGATAAAGCTTTTAGATCTGCAGCAATATCATTATAAAGCCGATAAAAGTTATAAGAGAAAGATCGCTGAAAAAAAACTGGTCTTGTGAGGTGCTGGGGTAATTAACCCTTTAAATCTTAAATTTAATTTATGGACCTCTGTTAGGTATTTAACCTTCTCTAGCAAGTAAGGAGGACACTTATTAATTATAATTTTTTAAAATAAAACCAAAGAATGTAATTTGCGTCTTTTCGCCATTTTTAATCAGTTACCGGCTCATACTTTCTAATTCCATAGATGTACCTTAAACAAGATTTTTGTAAAAAATATCCGTTTAATCTTTTGTATTTCAGTGAGATCTAGACAAGGTGAGTAAACCACATCACAAAATGGCTCAAAACTAAAGTGTCAGTCAGCTTAATTTTTAAAGATTGCGATAGTGAATGCCTGTGAGGATAAAGTAACTTTAGCGCGGTATATGCCTTTTGTAGACAGGTTTTAATATGGAATTTAAAGGGCAACTCGACATCCAGATACAACCCTAAACTTTTTGAAACTTTCTCACAAGATAAAGAATCATCACCTATGCTTATGGTTATAAAAGATTCAACACTCTCCTTGTTTTTACCAAAAATCATAGTTTTGACTTAAGTGGGTTAATAAGAAGATTATGACGATTTGAAAATGATAAGAATGTAATTAGATCCTCGTTTATGACTTTCTCTGCATTAATATATTCAAATGGAAGAAAGGAAAAATAAAGTCGTGTATCATCAGCATATTGGTGTACCTTGCAGAATTTTAGGCAATTAGTGAGGTTATTAGTATAAATATTAAACAGTAAAGGGTCCAGAATTGAGCCTTGTGGATATTGCCATACTCTGAGCTGCCATCTAATGTTTCAACAAACTGAAATCTATTTGAAAGATAATCCATTAAAACTCAACAAAAATTTAAGATTGAAGAAAAGAGTTCATGGTTTATAATGTCAAATTCCTTAGAGAACCGCTTGTACATGTAGTAGTATAAAATCAAATAAAGAGAAGTCTATAAAAAAAATAAAGTCAATAAAAAAAAGAGAAGTCTAATAGAATTAAAGCTGTGCATTTGCTGTCGTCTGCAGCCCTAATTATAAATTTCAATATAAATACATTACATTCACTTACTTTTTCAGCATAATTAATTAATATTTAATTTCCGTTAGAAATAATTGGAATCTGAGAAGAATTTTTCAGAATGTTTATTGTAAGAAAATCAGCAATGTATCTTTTGTGTTGAATCTCTCTTTATATATTGTTGGATTACCACTGATTGTTATTGTTGAAGCCCTAGCTATTATTTAGTATATTTTGTCGTCTCTCGTTTCAATGATAATTCTTGAAATATTGTTCACTATGAATTATATATTTACCTAGCTAATGTCCAATACAGTTATACAGTTCACAATCCATTTGTTTAAATCATTTCGAGTTCATTGCACTCCACTATTGATAATTTCCCTAGTTTTTCCCCAGTGAAATATATTCAATTTTATAGTTTATTACACCCTTAATAATGTAACCTTCATATTTTCACTTTTTTGCCCATTTATATTATTTTACAGTTTGTGCGCAAAACCGTTTGTCTATCCTCTCTTAATCCCTCGCCCGTCATAAAAAAACTCTTTTCACAAATTGCCTCAAGAAACAGACGTTTTACTTAGACTTCAATTCCTAGTATCCTCCCTCCTTTTTCCTCACGACCATTTTTGGCCAATCAATACCTTCTAATTCCCTCCTAAATTTTCTTTTGCACTGTCTAGTTACGGACTATACTGTTAATTTTGTATTCATTTCAAATCTGACACTTGAACGCACAACTCACAAACTTTAAACACATATACTGAATTATATTAAATACATAGTGTAACTACGATTTTATATGTGTATCGTATCTATTAAATATCGTTTAATATAAAATCAGTGTTTCCTTTTTTTTACAATGTACATTAGCAACAATTACAATCACTCACATAAAGAGAAATCGGCGTGTGAGACTTTCATCCATCTACGAGAGAAACAGTTATAGTAATTAATTAATTTGTTTTTTCCTTTATTTTTCTTTTTTTTTTAAGCCTTATCGTATATTAAAATTCAATTTGCTAATAATTTTTTTAAGAACTCTTTAAAGTATTTTTTATTATAAAGTTTTTAATTCTAAATAAGCTGTGAGGTGTTGTTTTACAAAGAAATTAATTCAAGGAGACAAAACTTTATGATTAAAATCTTGTACATCAATGAGCTATCCATAATTATCATATATTAAAAGAATAGTTAAATAAAATGCTTTAAAAAAGGCTGCAATGACTATTATTTACTTACTTCAAAATCAGCAGATTTGATACTTCCAGGGGGATCTTCAGGTTGTTTCACCTCCTCTTTGGGGCAGTCTTGACTCTCTTTATCACAAAATCCTTGTTTGGCTATCTGAGGACATTTTTCTGATTTGCTATCACAATATTCACGAGTTTGAGGTGTTGACTGAGAAGCTTCAGTTTCTACAGGGTCCTAAAGAAATGTATTTTGTTTTTATGTAATGGTTTTGTAAAAGAATAATGACTTACTTACCATATGTAAAATGTTGGCAAAATTCTCTCCGTTATGATCTAAGTTATTGTCACTTTTCTGATCATTGTTACCTATGCCAAAAAATGACAATATTGAAGAAAAAACTCCATCAACTTGCCCGTTTTCTAAGTGGTTTTCTGCCAAACTACTTTCTCCCAGATTTTCCTGTGAAGATCGATCATTTATCTCAACTTCCCGGGGTTTTTCAAATGATAAATCATCCTCTCCAATGTCTTCTGCTGGTTGGACCAATTCCTCTTTAGGCGCTTCTGTAGATGCAACTATTGCTTCAACTGGTAAAGCTTCTTCAGCCTGAGCATCAGAAGCATTTACAGACAAAATTCCAACGTTATTGGGTACTTCTTCAATGGAAGATTCTTTTTTAGGTTTTTTCTGAACTTCAGGAGTGGAGCCAAACATCTGTTCTTCTGGTGGCACAGTAGGGTCTACTAAGTTTTCTTTTTCAAGGTCGTCTTTTGCAGTAGCATTTCCTTCAATGGAGTCCAGACCGTTATCATTCCCTGGGTTGGAGCTAAACATACCACCCACAGGATTTTCCACTTTGATTTCCTCTTTTGCTTCTACAAGGTTCAAGTTGGCCGGATCCGTTGTGACTTCTACAACTATTGCTTCAACTGGTAAAGCTTCTTCAGCCTGAGCATCAGAAGCATTTACAGACAAAATTCCAACGTTATTGGGTACTTCTTCAATGGAAGATTCTTTTTCAGGTTTCTTCTGAACTTCAGGAGTGGAGCCAAACATTTGTTCTTCTGGTGGCACAGTAGGGTCTACTAAGTTTTCTTTTTCAAGGTCCTCTTTTGCATTAGCATTTCCTTCAATGGAGTCCAGACCGTTATCATTCTCTGGGTTGGAGCTAAACATGGAAAAATTACCACCCACAGGATTTTCCACTTTGATTTCCTCTTTTGCTTCTACAAGGTTCAAGTTGGCTGGATCCGGTGTGACTGGATCAAAGTCTTGGGCTGGATAAGTGTCAATTTCCAAAGGAGTTTCTGTTGTAATTGGTAAAGTGTTTAGTGAAGGTTCTTCTGCAATTTTGGCATCTTTTTCTGTTATTAAGAGGTCTGGATAATTTCCTTGTTCAGTTAAAATGTCATTTGCTAAATCTTGTGTGTTGGTAGGTATTTTAGGTGTAGAATCAGTGTTAGCTACTGGTTCTCCAGTTTGTTGGTTCTCTTTTAAGTCATTTTGTAGCAAAGGAATTTCAGTAGATGTACTGGATAAAGGATCAGCTGTGTTTGTATTTAAGGACTCTTCTTGCTTGTTTTCCACAGCTTCCAAAGGCTTTTCAGTATTTCCATCAATAGCTTTCTCTGGTATTTCACTTTTTTGCACATTTTCTTGAATAGTTTTATTAATAGTTTCCTGGGGGATATCTTGCTTAATGGAATTTTCTTCCTGTGTTGTTTCTAAATCATTTTCACTTATTTCATCTTCTTGCTCCTCTTCATCATCATCTCCTTCACTATCATCATCCTTAAAAGTAAAAAAAAAAAATAATTTAAGTAACAATGAAACACCTGTTCACATGTATAACATTTTTTTTACTAAGTACCTCATCCTCGTCTTCTGTAATATTCTCATTATCTGGGATAACTTCTTTTTCTGGTATCTTCTCAGCACTTACTCCAAGCTGTGCTTTTTGTTCTGGGCTCTTTTGAATGGTTGGTTCAATAAATTTTGTATTATCTAAAAGAATTTTGCATGAATGTAATTATTGTAAACAAAAACAGCATGATTTGGGTAAAAAATAAGGGTATTTATATAATTAATTTAAAAAAGACCATAAAATTAATAACAGATAAGGAAGGCCATGAACTAAAATAATAATTAAGCTTTAACTGGAGTAAGACATTACTTAAATATCAAGTAATATAAATTCATAATTTGATTGTTTTTTAGGTAGTCTTTTATAAACAACCAAAGAGCATTTTCCATTTACCACAAAAACTGTACATACTACAAATTAAAAAAAAAAAAAACGGTTCTCAAGAGAACTTAGGTCTATCAGAGACAACCTTCAGTTTTAATTAAATTTTTTTAACAGGAATCCACGTGTCGATTGTAAGAATTCTGTAAAAAACCTTAGGAATCAGTTTACAACAGTAAAGCTGAAAGAACAGCAAAAATATGTGGAAACTAATAAATGAAGTACAGCGAAAAAATAAAGAGAATTTTATTTTAATAACAGCAAATTCACAAAGAATAAAATATTGTTTGTCTATCTTTCCTGCTCCGTTTTTTGAGCCAGAAGTTTCTCCTTTGATTAATAGTGTATGAAAGCAAGACATATGATAGCGAACTCATAAAAACCATAGGAGAAGATTTGTTACCTGCAGTAACCGTCCTTATCATTTCTTGTTCTGACAAAGGTGATTGGAACTAAAAACTTCAAAGGTTCTTCCATCCAATATTTAAAAAAAAAGGAGGCAAATATGAAATGTAATTATTGTCCAATATAAGTTGGTCTATTGAACTCACATTCTTAAAGAGAATAACAGCTTTTCTCTCCAAAAATTATGTACTTTCCACATCTAATGGAATATAGACTTTGATTTTGGATACAGTATGCGCCTTTGAGAGGGCAAGAGATGCATTCAGAAGCATTTGACTGTATCTGTCATGACATCCCACTGCAAAAATTATGCCCTGTATCCAATAAGAGGAAATTCTTACCAAGGTATACAGACTTATACATCTAATGGGTATCAACTTTTTGAAAGCAATGGTTACAAATCTGATATCTTAGAGCTTAAAATTGGTGTACCTCAGGGTTGGATCTTGAGGCAATTATTGTTCCTACTCTATTCAAATACTTTGTCTCTTTAAATGAATTCTGTAACAAAGAAAAAAAAGTGGTTTTGTGTTTCGACAATCAATTCTCCTTAACACTCAATAAAAAGAGACATCTATTGATGTCATAGTTTCAATTTTCTATAATGTGATCTACTCCTCAATGGAAAGGTTTATTCCTCTAAAGAGGTACAAAAGTTCTTCTTTTCCATGTTGGTTTTCTTCAGAGCTTCCCAGTTTGATTATAAGAAAGAAACAAATTCACAAAAAGTTTAAAATTAGTGGTCAACAGCAGGTATATGATGAATTTGTATTTTTGAGACATCAAAGTGAGTACTTAAGAGAGTTGTCCTATCAACAATATATTAATAAGGTGGAAATGAATCTCGCTAGCAATCCGAGGTACTTCTGGTCATATATTCGAAATAAAAGAACTGGTTTTAGCCTTCCCTCCAGAATGACATACAATAACAGGATTAGTATGAATATCTCATATACTGCAGATATGTTTGCAGAATAATTTTTATCCGTCTATTCGGATGAGCAAGTCAATGACATACCATCTCTTGATTTTGATAAAGTTTATGAGGTTATTACTTCCTTTAAGAATAAGCTCTGCGCTGGACCAGATGGGATTCCGGCATTCTTCCTAAAGAAATGTGTTTGTGTTCTTAATTGAAATACGAGACCAATACTGTTCATGTTTAACAAATCTCTAGATACTGGTTCTCATCCCACTCTCTGGAAGAGAAGTTTTCTAAGACCCATTTTTAAATCTGGTAGTAGAAATGAAATTTCCAATTATCGGGTTGTGTGTAATCAATCTGAGTTGCCAAACCTGCTAGACTGCCTGGTCAGTCATAGGATTGCCTGGAGTTTTAAATACCTCTTATACTCTACCGCTTGGAGAAGGGACTTCAGGTTGACTCAATATATACAGATTTTTCCAAGGCTTTTGATAGGGTTAACCATGGGGTACTCTTGCAGAAGCTTAGGGCTTTAGGTATTGTGGGGCCTCTTCTTCAGTGGATCTCAGGATTCATCAGAGGTAGAACCCAGATTGTTAATCTTGGAGATACATGTTCCTCTGAAATTTTGGTGCCATCTGGGGTGCCACAGGGCTCTCACTCAGGCCCTGTTTTGTTTTTGCCTCTTTTTGATCGATTTAGTTTGGAAACTTGAAAATTGTAGTGTGCTAATGTTTGCTGATGATGTGAAGCTATTTAGGCCTCTCACATCCCATTCCGATGCTGTGCTCCTGCAAAAAGACCTTAATTTGTTCTTTGATTGGTGCCACTTGAATAGAATGTCCCTTAATATCAATAAGTGCCATAAGATTCCTTTTTCTAAGCAAAGAAACCCTATTGCTTTTCTTTATAAAATAAATAATGTAGCAATTGGTGTCAAAACAGAGGTTTCTGACTTAGGAATATTTATTGACTCCAGGTTGTCTTTTAAAAGTCACATCAATCAGGTAGGACAATGAAAATGCTGGGTTTTATCCAACGGTCTACAACTGACTTGTCTTCGTTTACTTTTAGATTACTTTATTGCTCTCTTGTTAGGCCCATCTTGGAGTATGGCTCAATTGTGTGGTCCCCGTCATATAACTGCTACATTGAGCAGATTGAAAAATCTCAAAATAAATTTTTAAGGGTGGCTGCTTTTAGATGTGGTTACAGGAGACGGGAGTATTATATTACTATCAGTGGGTCAGGGATAACCTGAACACTCTCACGAGATGTGTTTAAATGCTACTATAGATTGTCCCGAGTTATTGTCTCTTTTTAAACTTGCCTTCCAGATTGAATAGACAATCAGAAATATTTTCAGTCCCATTCCACCATACCAATTATGGTATTAACGAGCCAATTACACGAATGGCTCGAACTGCTAATGGTCTGTCAGGACAGATAAGCTTTTTTGACTCTAGGATTACATCTTTTAAGGGGCAGTTAAAGAATATTATTTCATAGGGGCTCTAACTAATTAACTCATCTACATCTTTCATTGATTTATAGATAGTTTTGTATCTGAATATATAAGTTTGTATCGGGATGCTATGTAACACTTTTGTAAATGGATTCCATAAATAAATAAAATTTCTCGGAAACAGCATACATGGGGATGTTTTAGATCTGATTACTATATGGGATCCTGTTTTTGGGAAACTCTACAGATGTCTTAACTGTTTTAAATAACAAAAAGTGGTAATTAAACTAGTGGCAAAACTGTCACTCCACACATTAACAGTGCACTTTTAACTTTTGAATGTTTATTATATGCGAAAAACAACCTATCTAAATTTATTACTGATAAAAATTTACATTTCTGTGACAACTTGTGTGTTTTTACAAGTTTTGCAGTAGAGGTCATAAATAATAAAACTCAACTGGATGTCAATTTTACTGATTGCACCAAAGCACTTAATAAAGTTAATCACTCCCCATTTATTGAAAAACCATGCAAAATTTGATGTAATTTATTACACAAAATTTTTTTAAAGAATTGAAACTCTAATATCAATATACATGGCAGTAGGAAAAGCTTGCTTGGAGTATGCCTCTATTATATAGGCATCACAAGTTGAAATCAATGTTGGTCTGATTAAAAAGGTTCAAGAACAATTCTTAATCTCAGAAATTTCGTATCCATAAATGATTTCCTATAATGCTATGTTAACTTGTTTAAAAATTCATCTACTGTATAATAGGAGGAATTTTATCTAGGGTTAATGCGCTAGTTCGCGACCATGCGCTAGTTCTCGATCACTTGAGGGTTTAAACATTAATAATAAGAAAACAATCAGATTTTTCGCGCCGAAATAATTTGGAATTGCTTCTGACACCTTTTGATCATCGGTAACACTTAGCGCCCCCATACATGATACTAAAAGGGTTACCTCAAAAAATCAGTTGACATCGTGCCACAAACGCATTAGCATTATTGTGTACATTTGAAAAAAAGTTGTAAAGCGTGTTGCAACAGAAATTAGCGAGTAAGTGAACAGATTTTTAAAAAAAAATGTGTGTCTTTATTATATATGCTTTAGAAAGACTTTTTGATAATTTTTTCAACAAAATTTTGCTCAAAATATATTTTTTTATACTAAATATTAGGTGGTCGCGAACTGAATTCAAAATAATAGTCATTTTTAGTTCTCGGCCGGGTGGTCGAGAACTAAAGTTTTACGACCATTGTTAAATCGTTAATGTTAAAATATTCATTTCAATTAAATGTGGTGGTAGTTCTTATATCTTGTAAGAAAAATATGATATTTCTATTAGTTTAGTTCGCGACCACCCTTTTCAAGACATATAAATTATAAATTTACTGATGAAGTTTGATGGTCGAGAACTCCAAAACTTCAATTTAGTTCTCGACCACCCATCTTTTTGGTGAATTCTATGCTCGATTCTATGTGTTTCTGGAGCGTTAAACTGCCTCGGTTGAGGAATTGCCTCGCGAGGCAAACAGGGTCGTTTGTGCAAATGGTCTGTACTAACAGTTATGTTGTAGTATGTCACACTATATCAGAAAAAATTTATAATACTGTTGAACTCTAAGGAATGCCTCGGGCGAGTCCGCTCGTTCGGAACTGTCCTCTATCTTGATTGCAAATGTTTTATTTTTCCAGTGGCACGTAATAAGAAAAATTCTTCTCGCACTGGCTCAAAAAATGCTGCTCCAAAAAGAAAGATGTTTACGTATTCACAAGAAAAATTAAAAACGGCTTTAAAAGACATTAGAGAGAATGGACTTAAAATTCGTGAGGCCAGTAGAAAATATCTGGTACCAAAGACGACTACTTGATCGGTTATCAGGAAGAAGGCCTAAAAAACTCAAAACCTGGACCTGCTCCCCTCTTAACTGAGAAAGGGGAAAATCGTATTAGGAATTGGATTATAAATATTGCTAATTGCGGGTTTCCAATACAAAAAGATACTCTTATAATAGAGACGGCCTCACTGATAGCGAAAGAATCTGGCCAGGAATTATTTAAGGACAACACACCAGGACAAAGCTGGTATTTAGGATTTTTAAAAAGGAATCCGGAGATATCTCTAAGAGAAGCGGAAAGCGTTAATAAGGCTAGGGCAGTGATCAGTGAGACTTGAATACGAAAGTGGTTTTTAGATTTGCGAGAATATTTAACTAAAAACAACTTTATGCAAATATTTAGTGATCCCACAAGAATCTTCAATTGTGACGAATCCGGGTTTTGTTTATGCCCTAAACCAGGCAAAGTTCTGGGACCTAAAGGCTACAAAAATCTTTACGACATTAAACTTGGAAACGAAAAGGAAAATATAACTGTTCTTATGATGTTTAATGCAAGTGAAAACATTTCCTCACCTTTAGTATTATTTCCATATGTGAGACCCCCAAGAGCTCTTGTCGAAAATCGAAAATATGCCACAAGGATGGGTGTTAGGGAAATCTGAGAAAGGATGGATGGCTTCAGATGTTTTTTTTTGAATACATCGTGAATGATTTTCATAAATGGACATTGGAAAACAATGTTCCTAAACCACTAATTATTGTTATTGATGGGCATAAATCGCACATGACTATGTCGTTAAGTAAATGGTGTGATGAAAACCAAGTTATTTTATATGCGCTACCCCCCAATACAACAACCCATATAATGCAACCTGCAAATGTAAGTTTGTTCAAACCAATGAAAACCGATTGGAAAAAAACGGTTCGCAACTGGCAAAGTAGACCAGAGAATATTAATTGTCCAGTAAGCAAAATAAATTTCTGCAGTATTTTCAATGAAGTATTGTCGAACAATGTAGAAGAATTTCAAGCAAGTATCAAAAATGGGTTTCGGAAATGTGGGTTGTTTCCGTTAGATGCTGATTCTGTTGATTATATATACAAAATGTGTCAAGGATATAGCTGAAGCTCTTTCAACAAACAAATTACCCAGGCAAAGGCGATCAAGTGAGGGAAGGATCTCACAAAGAGACTTAACATCAGCAAAAAAAGTAATTCTAACAATTAAAGAAAATTTACAATCTTATGGAATTAACCCTGGTGTAATTCTAAATGAAATACAACTTCTGCAAGAGAATATTGAAAAACAAAGTCCAAAAGAACCCAATAGTATTACGAAAAATCCTGTGATAGAAGCACCAAAAGCTCTAGATGATTCTCAACCCTCTATAGTCAAGCAGCTATGCCTCATGAAGTAGAAATAAAACCCTCTTGCTCAAGTAAACCTAACTTGCAAATAATTGATAATGATTTATCAATTAATAATGGTGTAAATCAGGTAAGCGTTGACTTACTGCCAGATGTTACTTTAGGTGATACTTTTACATCAACTTTTATGAAGGCCTTAGAAAATAATCAACTTGTAGTGTTTGATTTTCCTAACTTTAATAATGACATTGTATCAAGTACTCCTACATTAATTACATCTGATAATAACTCTAATATAAACAATGATAGTACTACTGGTAACCTTAATATACAAATTGATTCTACTAGAGAATATTTAAGTGATGACCTCGATGATGTCATTAATATTACCCCTAATATTGAGCCTAATATTATAAGAGATCATTTTTCCAGTGATGCAAATGTCGATACCACTTCTGATAAAAGCAAGAATAATTGTGATGATGTTCTAAAGGTTAAAGTCTTAAAATTATCAGCTGTTACCAACAGCTTACCGCTGCAAACATCAAATAAACCATCATGTTCTTTTACAAAAGCATTTGACAATCATTTGGTATACTCTGAGCCAATCAAGCGAAGTAGTAACACTAACAGAAAAAAACCGTTCTTGAAAACACCTAGCGCGATTTCATCTAGTGAGTGGAGGAAATATTATGAGGAAAAAGAAAATGAGAAAACAGAAAAGAAACTTAAAACAATTCAGAAAAAAGAAGAAAGAGAAAAATTAAAGGGAGAAAAGCAAAAACCTTTAAAGGCTTTGAAGAAAAAACAAAAAAATAATGGTGAAAATCCTGAAAGCTTGACAGAGTAGAGTAAGATACCATGTGCAACATGCTTCGAAGAACTTAACAGTGATACGGAAGACGATGATAGAAAAAAATATAGGATGCGACTATTGTGAAAAGTGGTATCACAAAAAATGCACCAAATTCATTGATACCCCATATAATATTGCCGCAATTCAAGACTACAAATGTGATGAATGTTAAAGTATGTTATTTTCAAATTTAGTTTTAACTTTTTACTTTATTTGTAAGCGATAATTTTAGTTTTATTTTTTATTATTAAAAACCAACCCACATGTTTCTTTCTTTAACTTTTTTGTTCCTATTTCCTATCTGGTTTTTTTTTTACTTATATAGAGCATTTTTATTTGTTTTGTGTTTTTTTTTTTAAATAAATAAATATTTGTTTTTGTGTTATTTTTTCTTAAGGCTTTTTTATTAAGGTTGTCTATACTATGCAATCCAATCGCCATAAAGTTGTTTAAAAAAAGAGTGGTCGAGAACTAGTGAAATGGCACTTTTTTACTATTTTAGTAAAAAAAAATATTTAGAATACACCACAATTAAAAATATTTATTAAAAATAATTTAAAACTGTTTAGAGATTTAGAAAAATTCACTATGGTAAGTGATAGATTAATATTTCAATTTTCACAACATTTGAAAGTGAAAATTTTACTAAACTGGTCGAGAACTAGCGCATTAACCCTATTATCTTGTAAGTCACATTAAGTATAAAGACTGCTTTCTTAGAAATAATAAATTTCATGTTCCAAAAATACATCTAAGACTAAATAACAATAGATTGTTCTCTATTAATAAGACTAATTGTTCACCTATATATAAGTTGTTGGAAGAATGTAACCATGCAATTTATGGTTTAAAGGAGGATAAAAAAAGAATATATGATAATAATCCGCCAAACAGCATTAAGCTTATGTAGTTAAGAAAATTTAAAATAATGATAAAGAACATATTAATCTCTGTGTCCTTACACATTACAAGAATTTTTCGGTAAACCACATGAAAATGAATAATATTTAAAGAAATTGCTTTGTTTGGACCTTTCAATGTTCATTGATTGTGTTTATATTCTTTTATTTATTTTTTATTTATTTATTTATTTATTTATACACGGGATCAACCCCATTACAAAAAATATATATATTCTTAAAAAAGAAATAAAAGCTATACTACCTAACCACTAATTACTAATTAACAATAATTATCAGACTTAATCTTAATACCAAGGATAATTAAACCGTTTTACAAGTAGTAACAATATTCTCTCAAAATCAGAACAATTAACAATGCAAAATTAGCTAAGAAAAAACAAAATATATTATTATCAATGACAATGATCAAATGTATTTCAAATCATTAATCATGGAGCAAAATTATTTCAAAAAACAAAATCCTACAAACTCTTAATAAGACTCCTAAAATGCAATAAGGAAATTCCCAAAACTTCAATTCCAGTAGAGTTTACCAGTCTCAAGGTCCTTTCGACAGGCGAGTGCATAGCATAGTTGGTAAGATGATAAGGCAAAGAAAACAATCGATTTGCCCTCAGATTACGGTATGGAATATTAAATGAAATCCTATTAAGTAGTTCGGGACAAATCACAAGGCCATTCAAAAGTTTATAAATAAACACCAAATCATTCTCAGTGCGTCTCTTAAGTAAACTCCGCATATTCACCAAGTTCATTGCTTCATCATAACAATGGTCATTAGGAACTGGAATACGAAGTTTATAAAGGCAGAATCGTAGAAATTTATTTTGAACCCTCTCCAGTGCCATACAATTATTCATGTACAGAGGAGACCAAATTATTGATCCATACTCCAACAAAGAGACAACAAGTGATGTGTACAACCTTTTGCAAGTTTCAACCGACAGATCCTTACAATTGCGCAGGACAAAACCAAGGACCTTAGATGCTTTAGTTATAATAGTATTTACATGGGTATTAAAATTCAATTGTTCATCAAAAAAGATATAGGAGGAAGTTACCCGTTTGTTTCTTTTGTAGAAACTAATGTAACTGCATTTACCCACATTCAGAGCCAAACTGTTACCAACACACCATTCACACAATCTATTCAGATCATCTTGCAAGAGAACCATGTCTTGTTCTGAACTGATCATCTTATAAAACTTTAAATCATCGGCAAATAACAAAAAATTACTATTTTTAAAGCAAACCAAAATATCATTAATGAAAATATTGAACAACAGGGGAGAACAATGACCACCCTGTGGAACCCCAGAGGTCACACTGATAAGATGCGACCTAGCATCCCCAATTTGTACCTGCTGAAATCTGTCAGAAAGAAAACTCGCAAACCAGGCCACCAAACAATCTGAAAAACCAAAAAGTCTCAATTTTTCTAATAATAAGCTATGGTTGACACTGTCAAATGCCTTGGAAAAGTCTGTATATATTACATCCACCTGTTCACCCCTCTCCAAAGCACTTAACAGAGCACCCTGATACAGCAACAAGTTTGTAATAGCAGACTTGCCACGACTGAAGCCATGCTGTTCATTTAACAGAAGTTCTTTGCAATAAAAATTAATTTGGTCATAAATAAGACTGTCTAGAAGTTTTGGGATGGCAGACTGTACACACACACTCCTGTAATTGATCATTTCATTAGCAGCACCACATTTAAATATAGGCGTAATAAAACTGAGTTTCCACTCGGATGGAAAAACTGTCAAGTCTAAAGACCTACTGAATAAAATAAAGAGGGGATAAGAGAGGGCACATCACATACACATTTTCTCAAAAAATAATTGGGTATACCATCAGGGCCAGCACTAAGTTAAAGGGGTAATCGAAAGATCTTATCAAATATTAATCCAATAGATAATTTAGGATTTGGAATAGTCATGTTTACACCAGCCTGCCGAGAAGGTAAAACATTATTATCTCCATTATAGACAGTAGAAAAAAACCTGGCAAACCCCTCTGCAATTTGTTCACAACCTGCAAACTCCCCATCATTATAGGTCATCAAATCAGGAAGCCTATTCGTTGCTCTCCTGTTATTAAACTTATACCAAAAACTTTTGGGGTTTGTATAAAGTAACTGGTCCAAATTTGAAATAAAGTTCTGGTAACAAGTCTCCGTTAGAGTTTTGCACCTAGCTCTAAGATCTGAAAAGACTTCGTAGTCTGCAACAGTATGACTAGACTGATATTTTTTATGTGAAATTTTCTTTTGCTGGATCAAGTACTTTAACTCCCCTGAAAACCAACTGGGAAAAGACGAGGTTTTGAATCTCTTAAGAGGCACAAACAAAGCTATAGCCATATTCAATATATGATAGAACTCTGAAACCGCATCATCAATATTAATTACATTCAAAACATGGTCCCAATCAACTCCACACAAATAACTATTAACACCCAAATAATTTGCATTTCTAAAGTCATAGAAGAACTGTACAAAATTTAAAGTTTTTTCTTTACCATTGTTAAAAGTTAATTCAAAATGATAAGGCTTATGATAGACAGATTTATCAAAAACACAGTCAACAGCTTCAGTCACCACTAGATCATTCCTATTTGTAAAAGTGAGATCAAGAAAGGCATTTCTATCATTTGGCACAAAATTCCTTTGAAAAAAGTTAAGGTAAGAATAAAACTCCCCAAGTATTAATCCACATGGGTTAGGTGGGCATCTAACAACAGTTCCAAACTCATCATTTTCCCAAAGAGCATCCGGAACATTAAAATCACCAAAAATAATAAAGTCAGAGTTTGAAAATTGTTGCCTGAGAATATCAACTGACTGACAATGTCCCTCATAAGAATCCGTATTGGACCCAGGTGGGATATACACCCCTCCAATTACAAAACTACTCCCGCCCACATTACAAGCTAAAAACAACTGCTCAACTGAATTGTACTGTAATCTAAGTTTTTTGGCATTTATAAAGTCTCTAATGTAAATTAATACACCTCCACCTCTGCGCTTATTGCTTGTAAGAGACGATCTATCACAGCGAAACAGATTGAAAGATTTCACAGCCAATTCAGCACCCGAAAAATCATCAGAGAGCCAACTCTCAACAAATATTAAGATATCATAGTTAGAACATATAATATTATTATGTAATTCCTGAAGTTTAGTACGTAAGCCACCTACATTAAAACAAAAAACTTGTAATGGGGCTACTTCGAGTTTTTTCGATGATTCTGAGCATCGAAAAAATCGCACTTTCAGGCTAGGCTAATCGATTATAGCTCTATTCTGCTTATAGGTTAAAAATTTCAAGATTTTGGCTTGTTTAAAACAATTACAGTCCAAGACAAATTTAATAATAATCCTGACATACCAATATTAAGAGGTTTGGTCTCTTCCGATGAACTCTGCTTCTCTTCTACTTTATCTAAAGGAACCTCAGTGCTGCTACTAACTAGATGTATAGGGATTTTAGTACCATCGACAATTTCATAAGCCTCCTGGGTGGGAGCGACTTTTATTTCATCTTGGAGGCTCTCAATAGTGACTTCAGGCTTCTTAACTATTTCAGTGTCTAAAATTTCCGTGGGTTTTTTGAAAAGATCTAATTCCCTAATGTGATCCTTGTTGACATAGCCCCTTTTGCCCCCGATCTCTACACCAATAAGGTTGGGCCTATTTCCAGCCCCATAACTGTATATTATCACATCCTGATTTCGGGAGAACGACAAGACGTTAGCTTCGGGGCTGCGGTATTTTATTAAAGTCACCCCCTGCGCAATAGGTACTAAAAAGATAAAAATAAGAGCCTTTTATAGTAGAAATATGGGACTTTGATAAGGTGTGAGAATAGTGGTTTAGGTGACATTCGAGGCCTACCTGAACAATTTTTATCGATACATAAACGCTTGTCGGATATTTCGGCATAAACTACGTGCGAAATTAAAGTAAATATAACAAAATATACCGATTTAAAACTAAACATTGTGGCATACTTTGACAAGTCGTATTTTCGTGAAGTGTGAAAGCCACATCACTGTTATTGAACCGCTGGCGCCCTCTTATGAAAACAAAGGTTGACGTTTATAGTGTCAAAAATCATATGGGAAAGACAGATCGCGGGGTTGTCACTGCGGTGATGTTTTTATAGGCAACCCACTATACAGCTTCTAAGGGATTCTGTAATTTATGTATTATCACAGATTTAACTAGCTAACGCTTGCGTTAGCTAGTTAAATCTGTGGTATTATTATTATTATTTATTTTTTCTTTTGTGGGCGGTTTGAAACACTCCTTAACCTCTTAGCTGATTTATTAATTTACGTTTGATCGAAACATACTTTATTATCATAAAATTTAAAACAGATTAAATATTCGGCACCTAAAGAGTAACTAAATACTGTACCTAAATATAAAAAGTAATAATAAGTCACCCAGACGAATAAAATACAAAAAGGAGATGATATGAAGGCCATATTTATAATGAAGAAGGCAAATATATTACAAAAATTATTACAGTACATAAATTCATTACCAGAGACAAAATAAAAAATGGAAAAGAAGAAAAAAACAAACAAAGATCCAAAGCTTACACAACGGACTATAAAATACTTTACTAGTAAGGAATGATGCAACAGATCTTTTTTCCTAATTAATTCACTCTTATATTTTGTGATATATATAATTCCTATTTTAGTTCTCTATTAGGTAATACTCTATATTCAAATTTTATACATCAAATCGACCGACATGAAATCTACATTTTCTTATCTCGAATGCAAGTCATGGAAACCACTTTAGGAATCCCGGCATCTGTTATGCCTTCGTGCTGCCCACGATATTTTATCCAGGTATTCAAAGACTTCCATTAAAATTTCTGATAAATTATTCGACAACCGTTGGAAATATTTTAGCGAGGGGGGTATGAATGCGGAATGATAATGAGGTGAAATATTAAATTTCCGTTTGTGAAAAAAAAATTAAGTAGATAATCTCGTTAGAAGTGCAGTGAGTTCATTTTAGATTATCACTGGCCTCAGACAACAAATAAAAAATTGCCCAACTTATCGTTAAAAAGTGCATTATTTTTTTTTTGGGTTCATTATTTCGATAAGCTTTTTATTAAACAATGAGCCATGACCTGACACATAAGGTTTTTTGTTGTGTTTCGACACATATTTTTAAAATTTTTTAGATAACCTAAGGAACACATGCATTATTATCGTTAAATCTGTAGTAAGTCAACGACTTTTTAGTAAATTTTTGGTATTGGTTATATTTATTAAGCTATATAGTATATACGTACATATATCATATACGATTCTATTTACAAAAAGGAGAAAATTTCGGAATTTAAAAAAATTGACACTGGACTTACAAATCTAGTTTTTATGTTGCCCAGCATATTTTCCATGGAGTTTTTTAAGTAAAGTGTTGCGATGAATTCCGTACCTATCTAAAAAATGTTATTGATTAATAATGGCAATTAATTCTACTCTACAATTTAAAAAATACCCTTCAGCCGCTTGTCGTATGCTCAAAGTTTTAGTTCTTATTTGTCTAACAGCCTCTTGCAAACTCTCTTTCGTCAGGGCCGAACCGTGTAAAATATTTTATTAATATCTTCCAAATATTTAGAACGTCATGCCTTAAGCAATTTTTCATTGAAAAAAGGAATGTCTGTTCCAATTCTAAAAAAAATATTTGTTGATTTAGATGTCTGATGGTCGAAAGAGGCTTTCTGGTTCCCAATACCGAAAAAGGAAGCTAGAAAAGGAGGAAGATGACAGGCAGTTAGCAGGTTCGTTAAAAAAGTTTTTTGCGTCATCAACGAACCCACAACCGGCACAACCTCAACCTTCAACAAGCCAAAGGCCGGATGTTCAACCTTTGACGTCAACTAAAGCCGATGCCGATGTAGAACAACCAAATGATGGAGATCAACAACCATCAGGAGATGAACTGAAACAAGATGATCACTCGACGCATACGCCAGCAAATATGCAAACTGAGAACATTGAAGCTATTCAGGTAAATGAAGAACGATTTAAAGATCCAGCATATTGGCCCGAAATATTAGATTATTGATTTTAGGAATAGGACCTGTTCAAATTAAAAATATTAATTATCCCATTAATAATATAAATAGATGTTTTAGCGCTGCTTACTTTGAAAAAAAATTAACTAACAATGAAAAAGTTCCTAGAACCTGGCTTATTTACTCAAAATCTAAAGATTCAGTGTACTGTTTTCCTTGTAAATTATTTAAAGTTTCTGATAATAGTTTTAATGAGGGGAATGGCTATAGTGACTGGCGACATTTATCTCGGACTTTAGAAAGACACGAAACCAGTAAGGGGCATTTTAAAAGTGTTAGGAAATGGCTTGAATTAAAAAAATCAATAGAAAAAGGTTTAACTGTTGACTCTATCAATCAAAATTTATTTTAAATGGAAAAAAAAAGATGGACTTCGATTTTAGAGAGAATAATATCTGTTATTCAATTTTTGAGCTGGACAAAATTTAGCTTTTAGGAGTAATAGTCAAAAACTATTTGATAAGGGTAACGGTAATTTTCTGAAATTAATTCAGACGATTGCAAAATTTGATTCTGTAATGGCCGAACATATTGATAGAGTCCAAAAAGATGGGAACAAAATGCCGCATTATTTGGGAGATAAAATACAAAATGAATCGATTTTTTTAATAGGATAAAAAGTAAAAAAGTGTATTGTTGAATGTTTAAAATTATGCAAATATTTCTCAATCATTCTTGACTGTACACCTCAAGAACAAATTACCATTATTGTTAGATTCGTTTTTATTGATGATTGTTCTAAAAGTATAGAAATTCGAGAACATTTTTTAGGATTTTGTAAAGTTACAAACACTACTGGTCAGGGGTTAACAGATTTTTTATTAAATTATTTAAAAGAACTGAATATTGATATTGCCAATATGAGAGGTCAGGGCTATGACAACGGAGCAAACATGAAAGGCAAGCACAATGGCCTACAAAAAAAAAACTAAATATTAATCCTAGAGCCTTTTTTGTACCTTGTGCCGCTCATAGTTTAAATTTAGTAGTTAATGATGCAGCAAAAAGCTCTCTAGAAGTAACTAATTTTTTTAGCATTATTCAAGAAATATATGTCTTTTTTTCGGCCTCAACTTACAGTTGGAGTGCTCTCTTAAAAGAGCTGCCCAGGCTAACACTAAAGCCCTTATCGGATACCCGCTGGGAAATCCGTATTGAGGCAATAAAAACTCTTAGATTTGAGTTAGAAAAAGTGTATGATGCTCTGTTTACGCTTTTTAATGATGAAAGCAGAGATAATGAAACAAAGAATATTGCAATGTCCCTAATAAATAAAATAAAATCATTTAAATTTATTTGTTTGTTAGTTATTTGGTACAACATTTTGCCAAAAATTAATATAGTAAGCAAAACACTGCAAAAGTCTAATGTTATTTTACCAGAAGCTGTACAGATGCTAAAAGATTGAAACACTTTATTTTTGACACAAATGAGATCGGAAAACGGGTTTTTAGACATGATAAATGAATCTAAGAAAATTGCGGAAGAAGTAGACGCCGAAATTTCCTTTCCAGCCATTCTCTCAATAAGACCAAGGAAAAAAAAAACGTTTTTTGTTTATGAACACAAGGATGAGCCAATCCAATCTCCAGAAATAAATTTTAAAGTATTTTTTTTTTAAATATTCTCGATATTTCCACCTCAAAATTGGATGAGAGATTTCACGATTTACAAAAACATATTGAATTATTTGGGTTTTTAAACAATTTGAAAGCATTTTCCAAACCCGAAATAATGACCTATTGTAAGAATTTAGAAGCTAAATTAACTGACCCTGAAACAACAAAAAATATGGACATAAATGGATTGGACCTCTATAATGAAATTGACATATTATTATCAATTTACATTAATGATAGAAATATTTTCTCGGCCAAACAAATATTAATATATCTGGTTGCTAACGATTTGAAAGGCATATTTCCAAATTTATTCGTAGCTTTAAAAATATTTTTAACAATGCCAGTCACTGTAGCTCATGGGGAACGCTCATTTTCCAAACTAAAATTAATAAAAAACTACTTAAGATCCACAATGAGCCAATCAAGACTATCAAATTTATCAATAATAAGTATTAAGGAAGACATTGTTTCTAATTTAGATGTTACCGACCTAATTAGGGAATTTGCATATAAAAAGGCAAGAAAAGTAAATGTTAGCATTTAAACCATGGTTCTAATTACTTTTTTTCAATTTCTTTAAATTAGTATGTAAGTAAAATATATTTTCTTTAGGTGTTTATATCGATGTAATTACATATTAATATAGAAATACTCATATAAGTAAATAATATAATAATATATGCTTTTATGTATAGATAATATTGATATATTGATTAATATATGTGTGTTCGGAATTTAATTCAATATGATTTTTTTTATTACACCCTTTTTTTTAAACGTTGTACTTTGGTAAGAGCATTTTTTAAAACACTTTTTATAAAAATCACTGCAGAAGGGGCGGCAAAATTAGCTCTTGCACCCGGGCGGCAAATACCCTAGGCTCGGCCCTGTTTTTCGTGTAGTTTTTGTATTGACGACTCCCAGGAGTTCGTTTGTAGTTTCGTGGCATTGCTAAAGTTAAAAAAAAATGCGTCACAATTTCATCCCGTCTGGTTTGGTAAAAGGTATACGGGGTGAAATTGTGCCAACAATGTGTCACAAAGTCACCATAGGTTTTGTTAATTTTGTATTTAACATGGCGCCAATAAAAAAACACACTTTTTTATTTAAATAAATTATTATATAGATAGTCAACAAATGTGATTACAAGATTCAGACATAAAGATAACTTCTACTAAAACAAGTTATATTGTACGCGGGGAAGAAGTACGCCCGCAGCGCTTACACGGTCTTTACCGGAAATATTTTAAATTTTAGGTGGGAAAAACGGCTTGCCACAAAATCATCCTGTTTTACGGTACTTATAAATTTGAAAAAATAAAAGAAAAAAATTTTTTTTTTGGGGCTAAAATGCTACAATTAAATATATAATTAGTAATATCCTTTTTGTGTTGTTAGTGGTGCACTATTTGAAACAGGGGGAAAATATAGATGAAATCAGGGAAAATGATTTATTTGTAAAATTTATTTTTACTTTTTTTTTATTTTATAAATTTCATGCAAGCAACAAATTTGACGATTTCTCATTTAAACATAGCCTCCTTAACAGCTCATTTCCTCGAGTTTAGGGACCATGTTTTAGATAAGGATTATGAGGTAATTGGGGTAGGAGAAACAAATCTAAAGCCACATATATTAGATGCATTTATTCAAGTTGAAAATTATAATTTTTGTAGATGAGATAGAGTTGAACGTCATGGAGGAGGTGTGGGGCTCTATATAAAATCTTCATTGTCAAATGATTTGGTGCTTAAGCAATATTCTGATTGTATTGAGTGTCTTTGGGTTTAATTACATATAAAAGGTGAAAGTTTATCATAGGATGTGTCTATCGTCCACCTGACTTTCCTGTAACGCGGTTTATTTCTGAAATCGACGTAATGCTTCTAAATCTGCTCCTTCTTGTACATTCAGCTTCTTGACTGTTTGGGATAACTAACTCGATTACTACACCTCAAGTTTCTGATGAAATTCTTCTGAAAAATCACTGTATTTAGTCCATATTATCCAATCTAATCGCACTGTTTTTTGTATTAAATATTTATTAATATACATAATATAAACTTATATCAAATTTAAATAAAACAAACTCTGTTATTAGATTAGATATTAACGACGGAACCAGTTGGTATTCATGCGTATTATTTTGGAAAACAATGATTTTTGGAAACAATTTCTCACCAGTAAGTTGTGTGGGGTGGGTGGGTGGCTAAGGGTAGGGTTAATGAAAAACTAATTTTTTGTAGAAAATAATTGCCTGAGAAAAAAATGCTTTATTTGAAAATAATAGCTGATAAAAAAATCTATAGTTTTTGTGTCTACTCTTTAGTAAAACATGAAAAAACCCTATTATATTTCTCGAAAGCAATAAGGCGTATCGCTATGAAAATTGCAATAGTTGCGTCATTTTTTATCGCAAATAAGGGGAAATTTGAAACATCATGAAATAATGATTGTAATTAATAAGGCCTGCTGACTATAAATATTATTAATAAATGGCATAAAAAGTAGTTGATAAACTTCAGAAAATGTTGGCATGTTGGCAACGCCGTATTCCTACTGTCTCTATTTATGAATTCTCTAATAGGTTAAGGCCGATTTGGCTCACTGGCAAGCCAGTTTTTTACTGGCCAAGTGTTGTACCTAAAGTTGTTTACACGTTGTCAGTAAGTTCAAGTCAGTTGTGAATTTGTACTGTGTTGTTTTTAAAAATGAATTCGAGAAAAATTGAACTTTTCAAAAAAAGAACAATAAGAACCGTGATTATGTTACTAAAAGATGAATTGAGTAATATGTTAGATGAAGAATTGAAAAAAAAAGAAGCGACTATGGGTGAGAAAATGGATCAGTGAGAGATCAATAACAGGAGGTTCGGTTTTGCTGTTAAAAGAGCTTAGATTAGAAGATGTTTTAATATCTTCTAACTTTTAATCTAAGCTCATAACATATTTAGCTACAGGAATGTCTTACCGAAGCATAAGTCACTTTGATCGTGTTTCCAAATCTGCTATATCACAGTTAATACCAGAAGTGTGTCGGGCAACTTTTAGAGCATTAAAACAATGTATTAAGATAAAGTATGTCTAATATATATTCGGAATAATTTACATTACATATTTCTCAAAGCAGTCGCTATTATATCACTGCCTTGTGTGCTTTCGTCCAGGCTATCATTGTGATATGAAATTGGGGAAAAATCATCGTTGTAGTGAGAAGCCGAAGAAGAACTTGTGGTGTCTGTTGGACTGATTTCTGGTGGGGGACAGTATAATGCTGGCTGGTAGCTCGACTGCTGATATTATTGGACGCTGGTATACGCTTGAGAGGGCATGTTTGATTGCACCGGTTGCTGAATATTAAAATATGCGGAATTAGGTTTCTTGGCTTTTATATCAGTAAGTCTGCGATGAGTTAATATACTCTGTATTTTTTCTTGAGCAATGATTGCTTGTTCTTCGGATAATTTCTTTAATTGAACTGATACACTCTTTCCAAATACGTCATGTTCTGTTTCTTCCATATTTTTATCTATATTTTTTAAATCGTCAGTTAATGAAGACATTTGTGAGAGTTTGCTGCGCTTAGATTTTAGGGATTCTGTAGTAAGTGGCCGTTTTTCTGCGCTTGATTCATTCTCCGCGGGTGATGTTACTGCCGGAGCAACCTGACACCTATTTTCCGAGCTTGGTGAAACTGAACGTTCCACGTCATTGATAGGGTTTTCTTCGACATTTTCTATGTTATCTTGCAAATAAAAGAACAAAATATATTAAAAAAACTGTAATTTCAATAGGTTACAAAAAGAAAAAATATCTAATCATGTTATTTCATTTTTTAGATGCCAAATACAGAAGAGGAATGGAAAACCATTGAGGCGGGCTTTAATACAAAATGGAATTTTCCAACGTGTTATGGCTCAATAGATGGAAAACATAGAGCTCAAAAACAGAGCTCCCTCTAATAGTGGAAGTGAATTTTTTAACTATAAAAAAACAAGCAGCATCATATTGTTAGCTATTGTTGATCACAACTACTGTTTTTCATACATAAACGTTGGCGCAAGTGGCAATGCATCTGATGGTGGTGTTTTCAAAAACTGTTCAATTCACGAGCAACTAGAAAATGGCCTGTTACCCGAAGATGGAGTTATTGTTGGAGATGCAGCATTTCCGTTTAAGACATGTTTATTAAAGCGATATACAGGCGTTAACCTCAGTGCAGAAGAAAAAATATTTAATTACAAGCTATCACGTGCCAGGCGTATAGTCGAAAACGCTTTTGGGATTTTAGTCAGTAGATTTCGTATTTTTGAAAAGGCAATACCGACTAACTTGGATACGGTAGATGCAATCATTTTTGCAACTTGTGCACTACATAACTGGCTAAGAAAAAAATCAAAATCCTATATCACTGCAACTTGTATAGATAAGGAAGATCAAGATGGAAATATCTCGAATCAAGGAAGTAATCATTCAGCAAATATTGCTAAAGAAAAAAAAGATAAATATAAGAATTTTTTTATGGACGACGGTAGTGTTCTGTGGCAATTTGGTCACATATAGTATTATAAAAATAGTAAATAATGTTAAACTAAACTTATAAATATACATATTATTTTTCTTACTGTTGTTCTTCGTCTTTCTGTCACATTTTTGATAAAGGAATTTAATTCCTCAAACCATGTTACTCTCGGTATATAGACATTTCCCCCAGCGCCAGATCTAGTAGATTTCTCGATTTATCGACTTCTAAATAGTAAGTATTTCTAATACTTTTTATCTTATTTTTTATGTCCTCAATCGTAATGCCTTCGATACCAATTTCGGTCCGAATTTGTTGAAGAGCCGATGTTCGGTTTTGTTTGTTTTTATATTCCTGGCATCGAATATTCCATAGGCATTCATGCTCTCTATACAGTTGAACAAGCTTTAAAGTTTCATCTGCACTAAGCTTACGGGCCATTTTTTCAAAAACACCCAGAAATAATTACAAAAAATAAACTAAATAATTCAACTTTCAAGGCAGCCTTCCTAAGTATGCTACTGACTGGCGGCAACGTGTTTAGACGCTGCCTAAGCACTGGCGCGGGTGTTGCGGAGCATGGAGGTGAAATCGACTGGCACGAAAAATAGTAGTGATGGGAGTACTCAGATACGGGAATCGAGTAGTATTCGATTCCTAAGAGAATCGAAAGTACTCGAGTACTTCAGTATGGAATCGATTTCGGTACTCTGAATTTCTATCTGTCTATTTGTCGGCACGCAGATAACAGATTTGGAGAAAACGTAAAAGGAGCTGAGCCTAATGTTTTTTTTTTCAGTTAGAAAGACAATGTTAAAGTTGCACGTATTTAGTTATTTTAGTTTTGCTTATCTGCTTTTGCTTTTAAGACGTATAGGAAAAAATCTCTGTTTTCCTATTAGATAAAGAGTTTTGTTTTTGGTTAAAAAGTTAAGTTTGTTTGTGAGAAACTCGAAGAACGAGTTTTCTTAGGTGTATAATAACAAAATAAGGTCCATTGTGTGGGAAATTTTTAAGAAACAGGATAAAAGTGTAGCTATTTGTTCAATTTGTAAAAATAAGTTGAAATTTTATGGAAATACGACAAATTTAAAAAAACATCTGACCCGACTACACACAATCCAGTACAAGCAGCTCACTGATAATTCAGAAGCTTATAAATAAATAAGCTTCTGAATTATTAGAAATATTTGACAAACACTCTCTTAAAAGACAAATTTGTTAAGGTAAAATCAAACATTAAAGCAATGTTGTGTGAGGTGAACTATGTTTCAGTGACTACGGATATATGGCCGATGTCCATATATCCATAGTAATATTGCTTATGTATTTATATTGCATTTTAGTTATAAGGATAAGTTGAACTCTCAAGTTTTGTCTACCGATGAGATTTCTGGGTCCCATACTGGTGAAAATATTGGTCACACATTAAAAAAAGTATTAAATGAATGGGGAATTATAGACAAAGTCGTTACAATTGTATCCGATAACGGAAGTAACATAAAAAATGCAGTAAATGTACACTTGAAAAAACAGAATCACCCTTGTGTGGCACACACCTTAAATTTATGCGTTACCGACAGCATAAAAGAAAACGAGGATTTTCATTTGCAGCAAATCTCGAACACTAGTTTCGTATTTTTAAACAGTGTACTAGCAACCGAAAAATTGAAAACGACACAGGTTCAAATGGGGTTTCCAGTTCTTAAAATTAAGCAAGATGTTGCCACAAGGTGGAATTCGACATTATTTATGTTAGAACGCCTTTTAGAGATTAAAGATACATTGTCCGTAACATTATTCAGTTTGCCTCAAGCTCCACTTAGTTTAAACGCTATGGAATGGAGTATTGTTTGGGATTGTGTGCCAGTTCTCAAGCCTATCGAAATTATGACGTCAGTATTATCGGCTAAAAAATATCCAACAATATCTACAATCATACCACTAATTAGAGGACTACAACACACTTTACAGCATATAGATCCAACAACGGAGGTTGGCATAAAATTAAAACAGTCATTATTGGAGGTGATAGGAAGAAGGCTTGCTCCGCTCGAAAGGGATAAAATTGTAGCAAAAGCGACATTTTTAGATCCGAGGTTCAAAGGTATAGGCTTTAGACTGGAAGAAAACGCTAAAAACCCTAAGTCTTGGGTATTAGAAGAAGTGAAACAAATCGTTTTAAAAAATAGCACTGATTCTATGCCGGAACTTGAACCGAACTCTTTGCCACCGACATCAGATACATCTAGAGATCTTTTTTGATGACAAATTATTGAAAAAAAAATCAATTGTAACAAAGATAACAACAGCAATGTTAAGTATAAGGCAATATTTGCAACTCCCAAATTTGGATAGAACAAAGTGCCCATTTCAATTTTGGAGCCAAAATAAGACTATGTTTCCAGAACTGTACGAATTAGCCCAAAAATATTTAAGTATTCCTGGAACGTCTGTTCCATAAGAAAGAATATTTTCAAAGGCATGACAAGTAACTAATGTTCAACGAAATCGCTTACTACCTAAAAATTTAAATCAGATTATTTTTTTGTTATAGTTTTTATTTGCAGTAATTTTTTTGCTTTTAATTTTTGTTTTTACTTTAAATTTTAGAAATAATGTGCTTTTTTTAAAATAAATTTTTGTTTGTGTATTTTTTAAATTATATAAGTTATTTTATTCAATGAAACAACTTATAAATATAATATAATAAGTTTTTTGTTTTTATTAGTTTAAGTTTTAAAAATGTGTGATATTTTATGTAGCACAATATGTTATATATTATAAAAAAATAAATGTCGGATTTAGTTTTTTTAAAATCATGTAAACTGATTTATTCAATAAAATTGAAACAGTTATCCGGATCAGTACTCAGTACTCATTTAAGTATTCGATTTTAAGTTGTACTCGATTCCGTGATATTCGATTCCCTAAAGTATTCGATTCAGCCCATCACTAAAAAATAGGCGAACCCTCTATTCTCGCCAGTGCAGTCGGGCAACACTGGACTGGCACAAAATAGTGTCTATACGATACCAGCGCTGGCGTGCCAGTGAGACTGGCGCCAGTTACTGGCATCGTGTAAATCGGCCTTTACGTCAAGGGTTTATTACATATGTATCAAAACTAGCGATATTGCCAGCGCAAAATAATATTTTGGAAATAATTAAATCTGTATGAATCCATAACCAATTGATACAATAAATAAAGTATGCTAATGTTTTCAAATTAATTCAAATTCATATATTGATGCTAGCATAAAACAAAGTATTCACCCAAGTGAATTATAGGTACATAGTAATATAAAATTTACAAAGTTAGTCGATTACAGTTAGTTCAAGAGTACGACATTTATATTAAAATTATCTAGAAATTAAAACACTATACGCACCATATTAATATCAGAAATTATTAGTTATTGCTTTAAAATAAAAAGCAATATAGGTACCAGTATCTTAAGTAAGTAAATTGAGAACCTGTGAACTATGAAGAAGAGAATCTGAACAGACTCCTAAAAAGTTATTGGTGAAATATCCTGATTCACGTTGAACCACTTTTGAACCCTGGAAAGTATTCATCTTTTGACGTAACTGTAGTATTATCAACAAAACAGGTGAAAAGCAAAAAGTTCTATCAAATCAAGTAGAGTACAGGTCTCAAAACAGATCCCTTCTAACTCCTATAGTAATCTTGCTTTGTTGGTAACATAATACCCACACTCACTATCTGATCTCTATTGGTCAAGTAGGAAGAGCATAACATTGGGAATGTACTAAAATGCCCTACTCAGGTCGCAAAACAAGACACTGCCAAATTGTAAAGAATCAATTAGGTCTAAAATGTTAATAGCATCAATACTTCTACGTATTATTCACCAATACCTTTACGAAAACCAAACCGACAAATGATTTGGCTTAATTTTTTTTTCTAATTATTGAATACCAATACAATTTTCGAGATATCAGGAATACCCCTTTTGAAAATAGAAATTACTCTAGTCAATCCAAGCATATCTGGAAACGTGCTCGCTCTCAGGCATTGCTTGACTCAACAATGCTTCTTCTTCTTTAAGTAACATGGGGGAGAAAGAAGACATATCCTCCTACCCAAATTAACTAGACATAGAACTGGGTCACTCCTCGGCAATGCAATACTTTAAGCAATACCATGGGCAATACATGAAAAGAAATTATTAGAGCCATCTACGGTTATAGGTTTAGTTGGGTTTTGAGCTGAAGATCCTTATCATTTGCTCTGATTTTTATTTGTTACTATCGATAAACTTATTCATTTAATAGTTGAAGATGACTTCGCACTGCTTTGATGTTGTTATCAAACCAAGTAAAGTTATGGAATTCCTTTGATCAAGATGTTTTCTGAGGAAAAGGCTTATTTTAGATTTAATAGAAATTTTAAAACAATCACTAGCACATTTGCTATCATTAGTCACTAAATTGCAGTCAAACATGGATAAACCATATCAAAAAAACTTAACATACCTCTTTGTGTCGTGGGCCTAAATGCCTTGGGATAGTGTAATAGTAGTACAAGCTCTTGTCCAAAGTAATCAGATATTCTATATAATCAATAAATAATAGATAAGCTTATATTCTTTAAAGACATAAGCTTTTCGCAAAGTCATATCATTCAAGGGCATCTGACTGATCCCTGTTAAAGTGAATAATATTAATACCTACTACCAATAATTTTTTACGTATGCCAATTGTACTTAGAAAAAATATAAATTTAGATCATTAAAAATAGGTACAGCACAACATTTAAAACATTTTTTTGCACAATATTGTCATCCTCTATATTTATATTGACGTAAAATTTGCTTAATAGTTTATTGTATTACATAAACGATTTATTTGGTAATCTAGAGAGGCGACAGGATTATCATGGAGCCAGTGATAAGCGCGTATGTTAATACACTTATCACATTGTTAAAATTTATTAATAACAGGGGGACTAGCAAAAAAAATAACACCAATTTATTCAATTAATGTAGCGGTGGCTTAAAATGGCGCCATCTTTGAAAAAAAAATTAAACGAGCAAAGGACGTGGTCGTGTATTAAATTTGTCACTTTACAGGTACTGTCAATAATACTTTTCCAAGATGCCGTCCATCCTCCATTTTGAATGACAATTCAATAACCTAAAAAATGACGGACGGGCGCCATCTTGGAAGAAACGAAGGGCGTGGCCATTTATTTTAAATGACAAATTATTCTAAAGATATATTTATTAGTATCTATAACATAATCTGTCATATGTACAGGGTCTTTCCGCATATATTAGATCCTCTACAGGGGTTAGGTAAATAGTAAGAAAATTAAATTATACAAAACTTTTGGGGTTCTACCTAAAATTTTTTAATGCGTTGTCTAAATATTTTTTTCTCTTTTGAAAATGTCAAATTTTGACGGATAGTTAGTTTTTTTCCCATGGAACACTCTGTATATGACTTAATAGATAAAAAAAGAGGAATTTTCTGATTTCAAATATGTATGGTTTAACTACTTTTAATTAAACCGTTTTGGAAATAACGTGCTCAAAGAAAATTAAATATTGAAGATTTTGGTGTGGCGTGTATTCCTATTTTTCGACATTTACTAGGAAACAGATAATTCTATTATAAATTATATTAACCAAAATCATAGACAATTTATAATTCATACGACACAAAAAATTGAATAAGATTAAATAAATTGTATTATTAATGGTGGTGGTCATATAGAGCAGTTATAATTATTATTAAGATTTAATTGAAAGTTATTAACAAGTTTTTATTGTTTTCACTTAATTCATTTATTAATTTACTTTATACTTAACACTTAATTTGTAATATTTTTTTTTTAATTTTTGTACTATTTTTACGTTATTCACCCTGTAAATACCAATAAACCGTATCCTAACCAAGACGCGCGTATAACTTTTTAAATTCTATCGTATAAATTAATCGAGTCGCGGATAACCTTGACTGAAAAATCGCTAGTTTTAACCAAACAAATTGACTTTATATAGTACTTGACGTGTTGACGAATATTCAATAATTTTCAATTATTTAAACAATTACTATGACGTCATATTTTATTGGCGTTGATGTCGGTACGGGTAGTGTAAGAGCAGCTCTAGTGACCGAAAAGGGCAAAATACTAAATTGTTATGTGAAATCTACGCAAACCTGGAATATACAACCGGACTTTTACGAACAAAGTACCGATAATATATGGGAAGCCGTCGTGACATGCGTCAAAGTAAGTAAGCGTTAACTTTATTTAAATTTTGTTTATTTATAATTTTTTTTATTTAGAAAGTAATAAAAGGACAAGATGCCAAGCAAATTAAGGGAATTGGTTTTGATGCCACCTGCTCGTTGGCTTGCTTTGACAAGGATGGGAAACCTTTGACCGTTAGCCCTTCAGGTAAATCTTTGATTAAGGTAAAATGAAAGTCCTGCAGTTTTTAAAATTCCCTGGGAATTAAAAAAAACTTAATTATGTTTAATAAATAAATGGAGGGAGTGTACAGGATTTTCATTTTACCTTAATCTACAACTCCACTGCAAGTATGGACAATTTCTTTACTAAATCTTTGATCGTTGATTGAATAATAGGATTATGTCCATATATTCTTAATCAACGCTTTGAAGTTTTCCTTAGAAATAAACATTTTTAGTTATCAATAAGTTTTAGTTAGATTTCTTCATATCCTTATATTTTTGAGGCCAATGAAGCAAGAAGTAAAATTTTGAGATTAATTTGGAATACAAAAAATGACTAAAAGTGAAAATTTCCTAACGTTGCAACATGAATATGGAGAAACCAATGTTATATTTCTTAAAACTCTAACAGTTTTTTTCATAATCATGACCTTCTGAAATCAATGAAACCATATCCAAGGTCATATTGCCACTTCACTGAAGAAAAAAATTCTTTTATGCATAATATCTATGCCGAAAAATGAAAATTCATTAACCCTGGAACACAATTATGGAGCAACAAAGGCCTCTGAATTTTTACCTTATGGATTTAAGTAGATCTTTTGTAATAGGATTCTGTTTGTTTCATATAAATAGCTCATTAAGTTATTAAGATACTGGACCTAAAAGTGAATGCCCACTAGCTAAAAAGGTGGGTATTTTTTAAAAAAATTTGTGGATGAATTTGACCTAAACAATATTTGTAACGAATAATCTTCTGAATATCATGTTTTTGGTTTCATTAAAATATGGTAATCAGTTTTTGGGATACTGAACTTTAAACTGAGTGTTCACCTTGCAGATCAAAGAGTCTTCTTAGACACCGCTACCTAAAAGAGTTCATATTTTAAAAACTTTTTTTTAAATTTTCTTAAATCATTAAAAATATTTGTTAAAATGTTTTTCCTAATACGATTCTTTTCATTTCATATGAATAGCTCAACTAGTTTTTGGGATACTGAACTTTAAACTGAGTGTTCACCTTGAAGATTAAAGAGTTTGCTTGGACACCGCTACCTAAAAGAGTCAATATTTTAAAAAGTTTTTTTTATTTTCTTGAATCATTAAAAACATTTGTAAATAATATTTTTCCTAATATAATTCTTTTTGTTTCATGTAGATAAATCAATTATTTCTTGAGATATTGGGTCTTAAAGTGAGTGCTCACATTATAGACCAAACCGTCTTTTTGGACACCGCCACCTAAAAAGGGAGATATTTAAGAAAGTTTTTTTAAATTCATAAGGACTTTAAGCAGCATTTGTAAAGAATAATTTTGTCAATATTATGTTTCCTGTTTCATTAATATAGCTCAATTAGTTTTTGAGATAATAAACTTTAAAGTGAGTGCTTACCTCTAAGACCAAACCTGTTTACTCGGCACCACTACCTAAAAAAACCAATATTTTAGTAACTTTTTCTTGGATTTTGTTGGATTATAAAGAACATGGAACCTGATCGAAAAATGAAAAATCTTTTACATCAGAACAAGAATATAGTAGAAACTCTGATTAAAGAAACGCTGATTGTTCTAAAACACTTAAATCAAAACTACAAATTCCTTGCTAAATGAAACAAACGAATTAAAAACCCTTAAATTTTCTCAGGAAATAACCAACAAAACGTGATCCTTTGGCTGGACCATAGAGCCATGAAAGAAACCGAATTCATCAATAGCCTGAACCATCCGGTTTTAAAATACGTGGGCGGCAAAATCTTTCCAGAAATGGAAACCCCCAAACTAATGTGGCTAAAAAGGTACTTGAAAGACACCTGGAGAAATGCTGGATATTTTTTTGATTTGCCAGATTTTCTTACCTGGAGAGCAACGGGGGTAGATTCGCGGTAAGTTTTCCTGTTTCTTCTTAATCTAATACCAAACAATCAACAATCCTAGATCTTCATGTTCTTTGGTGTGCAAATGGACCTACGAAATGAACGTGGAGGGAGTAGAAGCTTGGAATAAAAGCTATTTTGAACAAATAGGTTTGGATGACTTGGCTGAAGATAATTGGAAGAAAATTGGGTCTACCGTTCAATATCCTGGACAACCTGTAGGTAAATCTTAATAGTCTTACCAATCCTTTCAATATATATCAATGATTCTTCAGGAAAAGGTTTGTCAAAGTTGGCAGCAGAAGAACTGGGGCTACTCCCTGGCACTCCAGTGGGAACTTCCATGATAGACGCCCATGCTGGAGGCTTAGGGTTAATTGGTTGTAAAGCAGACTGCATTGATCCAGATTTTGAAACTAGAGTGGGTATGTCACTGAAAAAATGCCCCTTTTAGTAGTACTTAACGATTTTTATTAATAGGTCTAATTTGCGGTACGTCAACTTGCCATATGGCTGTGTCCAAGGAAGCCACATTTACTCCAGGTGTGTGGGGTCCATATAAGAACGCAATGATTCCTGGAATGTGGCTTAATGAAGGTGGACAAAGTACTACAGGGAAGCTTGTTGATCATGTGATTGATACGCATCCAGCTTCTCTCGAAATTAAGAAGAAATTGGGAAATATGTATGGATATGTTGCTAGTCTTTGCCCAATAATGTTTTTTTTTATTTAGGCATATTATAGAGTATCTTAACAATGTTCTCTATGATCTGGCTAAGAAGGAAAACCTAAGCAATCCAGCTTTTTTAACCAAAGACTTCCATGTTTATCCAGACTTTCATGGAAACAGACTATTGAGTGATCCAACTTTAAAAGGGATGGTTACAGGGTTAACTTTAAACTTTGATGAAGAAAGTCTGGCATTGCTATACTTGGCTACTGTGCAAGCTCTCTCAGTAAGATCTCTTAAGGCTTGCACATATTTTATGAATTCATAATTCAATTTTAGTATGGCACTAGACAGATTTTGGATCGTCTAAAAGAATCTGGATATAGTAATCTGAAATCTACTTTGATCTGCGGAGGTTTGAGCAAAAATCCTATTTTTACTGCTGCTCAAGCAAATGTTTGCAATCTTCCAGTCATTTGTCCAGACGAAATTGAAAGTGTTCTACTAGGATCTGCTATTTTAGGTAGAAAGAAAAATTTGCAATAATTTAGTAATAATTATTTTTGATTTTTAGGAGCAGTAGCTGCAAACCACTTTGATACTCTGGAGCATGCCATCCAGACCATGGGGGGTGAAGGGAAGGCGGTATTTCCAGATCCGACCACTATTGATTTTCACAATAGAAAGTACGAAGTATTTTTGCAAATGTACGAGGACCAAGTCAAGTATCGGAAAATTATGGGCGTTTTATAATGTGTGAAGGAAAATAAAGATATTTGTGAAAATATGTTCTTGAATCATTTTGATGAAACGTTAATGGAGCTTTAGAAATGTTAGGTACGCTGGCAACAATGCAGTATGTTTTTACGCATGCGTGGCAGGTCTGTCAAGCTTAATATGTGTCATATTTGCCACGTTGCCAGCATGATGACCAAGACATTTGTGTTTCAGTGGCGCACCTGTCAATTTAATTTATTTATTTATTTATTCAAGGGACTTAGGAAACTACGTACATTAATAATATTACAGAGCATGCAAAAGATAAGCTATAAAATAAAACTGAATATCAACTTAATTAATATTTCCGGGGAACTCTAAATTTGAAAATGTAAACTCTTACTGCAGTTCGGGTCGAGTTGTCAGCAAGATCAAAAAAATTGCCTCTTAAGATGCGTGTTTTGCTCTGTTTAAGGTTCATGGAAGTGTAGATATGCACTAACCTGTGATCTCTCAACGATCCTATGCAACTAAATATCGTTATAAAATAAATAATAAGTGAGGTTGCCAAGTTGCAGTTCAAGCTTGAATTTTAAACTGTATGAAATTTTAAGAAAAATCTGAAGTATCAGAAATATACCAGAAAAGTCATTGGACCTTTCTAGACGTTTCCTGGCAACACCGCATTACGCGTTAAACATTTGACTTATTAAGAATGACAAAACGATCAAATCAGCAAGGTTGCCAATATGATTAAATAAAATTTATTTACTTCAATAGCGTTCTTGTCAGTTTTGGCTTTATATATAACCTACGCTAAACAAAAAATTATAATTATCAAACAGATGCTAGGCGACGTTGCCAGGAAACAATACAAACTCGAGTTTATGTCATATTGTCGGCAAACATCAAAGAAATTAACCTTTAGAGGTCCGTTATTCATTCTGTTTAAGGTTCGTAAAAGGACTCGGTTCAGCACTAAGCTAAGAAGCAAAACCCCTAAATGAAATAATCTTAATTTTATCAACACTATAACAAATTAATCGAAAATTAAGTTTTTACTAAACACACTGTGCGTGGTCTTTACCCTCGTCACCGTTATTATGGTTAACATAATTCAGGGGGATTAATAATACAATTTTTAAACAGGTGATAAGTTTTAGAATCTCCGTTATTTTTAAAGGTGTCTTTTATAGAAATTAAATTTTTTGCCAAATAAATTACACATGCATTCACTATCCACAACACGGTCACCTTTACATAAAACCATTCGTTTTATAGAAATAAAACGATGATATAGAATAAAGATGGTGAAAAGAAAAGATGGAGAAGCTCAGTCAAGTAGAGAGTAAAAGAGAATAGTCATAAAATAGTATTTTTCTTGTAAAATTTGGCAAACTACGACAGAAAGACAGTATTTAAAGACGATCCAAGCTCTATTATAAATTCTTTTTCTTATCTTTATTTGAGCTTTATTACACCTATTGACCTCTAATTCTTCACGTTATGAGTGATATTTATTAGCTTCAATTGTTTTAGGTCTTTAGGTTTATTTTCGTTCTGCTCCTTCTTCTTCTCAAACCCAAGCCAGGAAGAGTATTCTTTCATAATATATAGAGATAATTTAGAAGAAACTGAAGAGTTAAATAAAACAAAATGTCTTTTGATGTTCATCAGTATCCGTAGTTGATCTCGGGATTCTATTAAAAAATTAACTTTGATTTTTCAGAGTTTTTTTTGTTTTTCTTCTTCAATTTTTTTGTTTTGTCATGGCACTTTAACATTATAAGAATATGATATTCTCCATATGATTAAAAATTATGTTTAACTCTATTTTAACATACAAAATAAAGGGAAATAAGGATTTTTGGGTGGTGTCACTGTTTTACAATAAAACTCAATATTAAATGCTCAACATAAAATAAGTTTATTAAGGTCAAAAATATAACAACAAATTCATACAGTTAAGCTTAGTTAGCAGCCCAGAGTAGTAATCGTAGGTATCCAATTTTGTATCAAAGCCTTTTCACTAGGAACAGCATTTAGTGCGGCTTCTAAATTGAGTCCGACAATGGCACTGATGACAGAACTAACCAGGGTCCAAATCGTATTAAGAATTGGAACCAGCACTATAGCGGCCACAAGTCCAAGAAGGTTTAAGGTGCTGAGAACTAGAGCTAAAGTCAGACCGACCAGACCGCCTAGCAAGTTAAGACAACCAGTAAGCAAATTAATCACAATATTCAATCCTGGGATTAAGACATTGATAATGATACGACCTGTAATCGAATTCAATAAAAAGAAAATCACCCTGATTAAGGTGGCCCAGTAAACATTAACACTAGTAATAGTGACACTAACAAACACAGACAATAGAAGAACAACTCTTACGACCAAATCAAGGACAGTAGTGACGATTCCAGCTAAAACCAGGGTCAATATACCAGAAATATTTATGCCAGCGACAACGCAAGTTTCATTTTGTAAGCTCATGAAGAAGTTGAGCAAAGTACTCCATCCAGCTGCGTTATTCCAGTTACCAACTTGCCAAGAGATCAGATTAAGGATTGCAGTTATAGTAGCACTAATACTTGATACTCCGGTGATGTTAACACAAACTCGGATGATGATGAGTAGACATGCGTCAAGGTCAATCAATTCCGTGACCAAGCCGACGACGGCATCCAGGATTCTGACGACTCCATTAAGACCGGTATATACACCACCTCCAAGTAGAACACAGATATTAAGGAAAATGCCTATGTCGGTAGCGACGTCTCCAAGCAGGATAGTCAGGTCGAAACTAACTCCAATTACTAGAAGTACTTCAACAAGAGCTTTGCATCCATCACTAGCAGTCAGGAGGACTTCCAAGACGATGACTATACCTGCAAATTTAAAACTTGGTTAGCAATGCTGTGTCTCATTTTGGTTGTTATTGCAGAGTATCTCTAAGTTTATTATTAAGAAAAGAACTTTAAGTGTAAGATTTGTTTCTGAGATACAGGACAAAAAAGTCACAATAATGATAGTATTGAATTTGAGTCCGATGATCAATATAATTTAATTTGTTCGGTCAAGATTAAATAATTACAGATTTTCTTCAAAATAAAGTGGGAGCACTTTGAGTTTCAAATAAAGCTCATCGAGAATCCATAACTTTTGCATTAATTAAGAGACATTACAAATGTTTAAAACTTACTAGCACTGAGAAGTTCTGCCAGACTTGTTGCAGCAGAATCAATCAACAATACAAGTCCATCAAGAACGGCCAGAAGGCAGCTCAGATCCCCAGTTAGAGTAACAAAAGCGGAGCAGGTGAGATCCAATAAGCCTTTGAGATCAACAGAAAGAAGGACAACGATTCTAGAGCAGATGCTAATGGTAACAGAAAGGGCAGAAGTTAAATCGGCACTAATCTACAATAATAAAAGGAGTATCATATGATGTTCGTATCACAAGATTTGCACATACTGTTTGATTGGTTTCAACATCCAAGCCTCCCATAACTTTTAAGCAGATATTAAGAACGGTCGTTCCAGGGTTACTTTGGTTTATGACATCGTTGGTAGTTAAGTCATAAATAGTAGACAAATTACAGTCTTAAAAGAAAACAAATGTAAACAAAAAAACAATATTAAATATAAGTCTCATACTGTCAATAAAGCTTTTCAAATCATTGTTGGAAGCGTTCCAGACTCCCAAAGGTACATACAACGCAACGTTAAGTTCACAGTTAATAACAATTCCAGTGCCATCTCCGTTACAAAGTAGACAAATGCCAACGCTTATGTCGACGATAAGGCAAATACCTCCAACAGAGTCACAAATAGCTAAAAATCAAATTTAAAATTAATTTCTCTCAATGTAAATGATATTAAAAACCAGCACCTATCACATCAGGGTTATTTGCAGGTCCGTAATATTGTATTGGGTTGGCTGTTACACCCTTAAGCTCATGCGGTTTAGTTGCTGTCTCATCAGAAAGGTCTCCCAGTTTACTTAAGTCCCCTAAATTATCTTTAACGCCTTTAATCAGTTTAAAAATGGGGGAATCCAGTCTTTGAGCGTTAAGCTCTAAGGATTCTTTTCCTACGATCCATGCTATAAAAAAATTTTACAGTAGCACCAAAGAAGTTATATTTAATATTAATTCCTATATTGAATATATATAATATACGTTGGTACTTACCGTGGGCCAGAGGACTGAGGGCCAAAACGCACAAAAACAAGGCAAAACTTTTAGAAGCCATGGTAAGATGTGTATTACTGACGAGACTGGATGGATATGCCAAACTGTATGAAAAAACGCCCTTATATACCGATAAAGTGCCGCAAAAATCGTTTTTCTGATTACACAAAACGTTTATCTTCTATTGTTTTTTTTAGGCTGTTGCTAGCTGAATTAAACTAATTAAGAAAAACCGATATAATTACTTTGTCAATACATGAAAATGCATTGTTTATTGTATTTAAATTTGTCAAATCGAATTTTATCTGAATGCATACCAGAAGCAAATATCCAGGGCATCTTTTAATTTTTTTTGGTAAAGAAGGTACTTACCTTAAACGAAGTTGTAATTGTACACTATACAAGTCCTAAGACTCTATCAAAGCCTTTTGTCAAAGTAGAATCATCAGGAGTTGCAAGCAATGTTTGTTTATTTTCATATTCTTCAATTATAGGGCTTTTAATCTTACGTTATTGACCTATTTGGAGCCTTTTTTTTTCCAGAGGCATTAGAAAAAAATACACTTGAGCATCGTGTGCATACATATGATTGTTACAATATTCTAATGATTTAAATAACTAAATAACGTACCGAAACGAACAAATTAATTTAATGGATCCCTCCCTCACTAAAACCAAAATTGTGTTAAACGAATGTCAAGATTTCATGGTTTACCATATCAAACGCCTTAGTAAATTCCAATAACATCAATACATATATTAAGCTTTCATTGAGACCCTTAAGGATGTCATTAGTTAAAATCGCTTCTTAGCTATGATTTTTCTCTGAAACCAGATTGTTTTTTAGGCAATAAGCAATTAAATTTAAATATTCAATTTTTTTTCCGAAACTTCCGAAAGAGTTAATATTACAAAAATTGACCGTAATTAAATTGGTTTAATGAATTAGGAACGGTAAATTTTGTTTTATTGTAAATGTTAATTTTTTCAAGTTTCATTTTTGTGTGTAATTTTGAAAAATTATATTTAAATAGACTTTCTTTTCTGATCGTATGTAATAAATTGCTCGGAAATTTAAATTTTACTAAACATACTAAGGGTGATTCTCACTCTTGTCACCGTTATTGTCTTTATTTAGAAACCGCGCTAAACTGACTATCGTAATTATTAAACAAATAGTAAGAACAGTTAAATGCCTCATAAATCTGGAGGTCTAGATTCCCAGATGGGCATTTGTAGATATGCTGGCAACACTGCATGTCGTTGCAACTTTTACCGTAGCTCATTTGATGTATCGTTGCAACGTTTTCTACTGTAGCTCTTAAGGAATAGGGTTGGAGTAAAATTTCATCAAAATTAATAGACATTTATTTATTCTTAAGTACATAATGTAAATTATATGAATTCATAACGTATAAAATGTTCACAAATCTTTCAATCCATTTAATAACTTAGCCCGTAAATTACATGTTATAAGTACGTCTAATACTAACATTATATTTGAAATGAATAATACAAAACTTAAATAAATGGCAACGCTTTGTAATGATATTAAAAACTATAAATGCTCAATCTAATGTTGTAGACAGTCCCAAACATTTGTCGAACAGTGAAAATAGAATTAAGGCAGGTTTTTAAATACCTATTATATTTATATAAAATTTTCTTTTAATAATAATCACCTTTTAATTGGCCAATTTCTATTTTGCTGATGTTAAACGATAGAGCTACAAACATATTTGCAAATATTGGCTAGAGTTCGTGTCGGTTTGTCGGCACACATCAAAGAAATTAGACTTTAGAGGTCCATTATTCATTCTGTTTAAGATTCATGAAATTGTTTGGGTCTGCACTAAACTCAAATAAAATATTCTTAATTTTAGTAACACTAATATAACAAATTTAGTTTTTACTAAACACACTGAGCGTGGTTCTCACCCTCGTCACCGTTATTATGGTTTCTCACTAAAGCACTGGAAGTTCTTCTGGATTGGATCCAGTGGGAGGCACGGCGGCCTATGGACCCTAGTCATACCTTTTCTTCACCGTTATGGGGGTAGGACGACCTTACGAACTATAAAGAAAATAAAATTTGAGGTTTTAGAGGGTGAAAATGGCTACAAAATTGTCAAGAAATTATCGAAAAATACTCATAAAAACTCTTTCTCTCAAGAAATCTTTTAAAACACTTAAATAGAACCAACTAAGGGTTTTGAGCGAAACAATTTCAAGTTTTAGTGTCTTTTTAACATAAAAGTGCATAATATAGAAAATAAAAAAAAATAAAAATTATACCTAAAAAAATAAGATGATAATTCAACTACTTGATGCTTTGTACATTGTGAGCATACGTTTTGGCATCCACTGGTAAGTAACCCTTGAAAAAACCAAAGAAAATTTTAATGGCGAGTGGATAGAAATAAAAAAAAATATATACAAAATAAAAAAACATATAAAATACATGCAGAATTAATAGATACAAAGTGGTATGTAAGTATGAGTTATTAGTGTTGACATTCCATTTGTTATGTGTTTGATTTTTGAGATACTAAAATCAGAAAGTTGGTTTCAGATGAAATTATTACAAAATTCATAATATATAAAAAAATATTATTAAAGATAATTAAAAAAAGCGTATTCAGAAATATAGTTTAACAGTAAGGTTTTTTAATGTTGTGAAACTATCCTCTGAATGAGAAACTAATAAATGACATACATTTTGAGATTATAATAATTGATTTTTAATTATTTTATCGCTATACCGCCATAAGAATTATTCAATAATTGTTTTACTTTAGATATACAGCATGGATCAAATTTATATGGGAGGACCAGATATATAATTATAGGTTTGTGTATACTATATATGGGTGTAAAAAACTATTTGTTAACTGGACTATTTAGTTAGGAAAACGTTACTACATATACAGGGTGAGGCATTTTTGTGATGTAATTATTAGAATTTTAAAATTAAAGAAAGATATTATAATTATTGAATGAATCACCAAAAGGCCCACACTGTTCAGGTGTCTAAAATTCAAAGGTGAAACATTTTTCCCAATTTCTACGGAAATGTTAAAAAATTCTTAATTAGAAATTTCTAATTTGACAAAGGTTTAAAAAATGATCCACCTTCGAATTTAAGATACTTTACGTACACATAAATCATTAAACGATTATATTAAAAAAAACTCTACATCAGGTTATGATAGAATTTAAAATCAGCGTTAAAAGTTATATTTTAAGACCCATACTAATTGACTAGTGATTAGGTGATAAAATATAATTGCAATAAATTAAGAAAAGCAAAAAAGAAAGAACAAAACAATCTTAGAAAAAGTGAGTGATTACTACCTTACGTACCGAAACCGTGGTCACCGTGCAAGAATTGGCCCTGGGTCGAAACATTGCCGCACGCCATTTTCTTTTTATTTGTGCTTGAATCTGTAATAAAAGTAAATGAAATTTATTAATTGTATATTAAGTGGTCTAAAAATCAAGAAAAAGTTTAATATATTAATATTAGTATTTAAGTAATTATTAATGTTAATTGTTAATTTAAAATTTATGTTAATTAATTTGAAATAATGACTGATTAAAAATAAATAAAAAATAACCCGAACTGTAATTTGGTGATTTTGGTTATTTTAGATTGTTTTCTTCCAAGCATTTATAGCGATTTTTGTCTTAATATTAAAAGATATTTTTTCGTCCAGGCATTTGAAGCCATTTTCAATTTTTCATTGGAAATTGAGGTCGCTTCAGAAAATCTCGAATTTTTGAGTAGTAAATAATTTTTTCGTTAAGGGTATTGGCCACCTAAAATAAAACCTCCCTTCCAGGCAATTGAGTGGATTAGAGTGAACGTTATTTTTAAATAAAAAAAAATTCGGTTGAATAAATGCACTATGTGCATAGAAAAATGCTTTTTTTTAGGTTGTTACACGCTGGAAGTAAGAGTAAAATTTATCATTTTTTCTAGGTGCTTGTCGTTATTTTTCCAATAATAACATTTTATTAGGACTCAATTTTTGGGAAAAAAAAAGTCAATGACCTAGAAAAATTCAAAATTATTTTACCCTTAAAAATGAATCTTATCCAGATTTTTGGCAAAAGGAACCTCAACTGCCCAGAAAAAATTCAAATTTTGCATATACTGCCTGGACTTATTACTTAATGAGTAAAAGAAAAAAATTTTTTTTTTGAAAAAAGAAACAAAATTCGCGAGAAATAAAATATCAAATATCAACTTAGTTTAATTCAAACAAATTATTTGCTTAAATTTTTTTTGAAAAAAGACACTAATCAACCGTGAAGACGGATATATATTTTTTTATTACACATTTTAGGAATTGTCTTGAAAAAAAAATCAGTTTTTAGAAAATTGGAACCAAACAGTCGGAAAAATATTATTGACGGTCGTTTGCAGAATTTTCAGTTAAAACTCAGCTAATTTTTTAACTCGATTAATGTCCTAGAAGAAATAAATTCAGGCTTTTCACATCCCTGTTTCAACAAAACCGGTTAAAGGAGTTTTCTTTGATTTTTGGCAGCTTAAATCCTATTTTGTAAAATCTAAAAAAAAGCTAAAATCTTTTCAGAGATTTAAAATTTGATATTAAATAAGTAAGAAATGAAATTAAAAGTTTTTGCAAGCCATTAAAGCCTGGATAAAAACCTGGATAAAATATTCATTTTTCTGTTAAAAACATTCATAGTTAGTAACTTTTTCCAAAGTTTAAAAATTCTAAATTAGGTCTAGACTCCATAAAACTCCTTTTGTATATACATGTTACTCAATACTTAATTCATCATAATTTTTTTCTCAAGTTAGTCATTTATTTAGCGCAATTTAATTCCTCTACCTCATAATGCCTCTATATCTATTTTAAATATATTTAAGTTCAAGATTGACATATTTTTTTTACCAAGGAACTTGGTCTCTTTTTCCCAAATATCTAAATTTTATATTTAATTTTGACTCAAAGTTAGGCAAAAAATATATATTTTCTAAGCTAGTTTAATAATTTTTAAATTTTTTTCACGGCTTTTTTAATTTCCAAGCAGTTGATGCTAAATGAACGATTTCCAGGAAAATATGTCTCAAATATGCAGGTGGTTCTTTGATCATACATCCAGGCAGTTAAGTTCTTTTCTTTCAAAACCTGGAGAAATAATTACTCATCTTCAAAAGCGGCTACATTATCTTGAATTTTTTTCAGTCAATGTAAGACTGACTTGTTAACCTAAAGGGAGTTAAGATTCTTTTTTTCTAGACCTGTGTTAGATTCATCCGCAATGGCGAAATCATTTAGTTGACTACATACTTAATTCATCGCTATTTTTTCATTACTTAAAAAAAAAAATAATAAATTATCTACTCAAAGTAGAACGGAAATTAAAAATCCACCACTTCAAGTATAAAAGACATGAATGCTTGTTTAATAACTAGTTTCTAACTGCTTAAATCTATACCAGTAACATCCAATAAACCGTAAAACTTACTCCCAAATTATTTATTCCGCCCACGACTCTCCAACTTTACATTAACTTCCTAATCTTTCGATCTACACCTTTGCCACTGCAATAAACTTTCAACCGATCATTACATGAGATAGACTAAAAGTTTGTGCTTGTATGAGTTGCTAGTTTAATCCCTGCCAAGTTACATTAATACTCATGCTAATATGAAAGGTCGTTTAGTTTTTAAGGAAATAAGGTTTTACATTTGAATGGTTTAACTACTTTGATAACTTTACTCTATCTTTATTCAGTATTTTAAAATGTAATTAGTAATAACATATGCCTGAGTCATTTTCAACTGCTATTAGCCACTTCTGTACTGCAAATTCTTTTCGCAATTAATAAAAGTTAATGCGACATATTACAAGATAATGACGATGGTGAATGTCCAAGAGAGAAATTCTAAAATAGGCTTTAAGATTTGATTTTGGACTGCCTTCTTGTAACTTAGAATTGACTGCGATACATATGTCATTCTTTGGTTTCATTGGAAGGTTTAATCCATATCTAGGTTAATAACAAGAAAAGAGCAAAAAAAAATAAAAAGGTAAGAAGAAGGTAATAAAAAGTTATTTGCTTTACAAACATACCTCGCCGTTGCAGAAGCAGAAAAGGATGGCCACGCAGAGACCCTGAAATAAAAAAAAAGATTTTGTTAAAAATTATAATTAAAATTTTATTTAAATTAATAGGGCAGGTACATCGTAATCTATTTTTAGCCAGACGCTATACAAAAAAAATGTTTTCCATTTATTTTTAAATATTCGATCGGCAAGTAGTCAAAAACAAAGCACTCATGATCGATTTAAAATAATTAAAAATATTCTTTTTTCAAGTGTACATTCATCAAGTGCATAAAATGTAATACGTGAGCACTTCTAGAATCACCTACTTCAGGTGAATTAATAATATATTATTTACACAAATCTAGTTGTTTTTAAAATTGGAAATGATCTTTGAAACCATATTTTAGACTTTTAATAACCAACGAATTATTGACAGACAATGCTTGTCCTCAAATATAAATAAAGATAAACATGTGCATCTCTTAATGAAACTCAATTTTTGAAGACACTTGGACACATCGGGCATAACATGAGAGGAAAAATTGATCTGGGAGTCTAATATAATGCCTGGATCCTTCACACTAGTAACAACTTTCAATAAAGCCATCACTAGGATTTAAAACTTTGCAATAGAACTTAAGATCAGCAGCAAGCAATAGAAATGTATAATATTTAAAACAATTAGCAGCAATGCTATTAATATAGAGAATAAGAAAGAGTGGTTCCAAGTGAGATTCCATTTCAATAATCAAGGTAATCAAACATTCTCACAATCTGCTTTTGATTAGTTAAGTAAATTTCACGCAAATTGTTTAAGGATCCAAACTAAGATAAATTGTTTAAACACGATCAAAGCTTTTGAGAAATCAGTATACGCATGTATCTGACTTCCCTCTTTAAAAACCTGTAGAACAAAATTAAAATTATTTAGCTCAGTCGTTCGTTATCACCTTCGCATTCAAAACCCTATCTCTTAGAAAGAGATCCAACATAGCTTTTTCCACAATTTTCTGAGTCGCTCTTATTTTATTTACTTATGGCTTTGTTAGAGTCAGTGTTTCGGCTCCATATGTTAATACAGGTATAGATTTTTCTCTGTTGATATATGAATATATTTTTTTTAAGATGTAGCTTAGTGTTCTAAGCGAATAAAATGCGGTAGAAACTCGAAAAATTGATGTTTTCAATTTTTTGACTGAATCTACCATTGAAAGCTACAAATGATTGACTATCGCTATAAAAAAAATCAAATTCAAATTCAAAAGACTTTTATTACCACTTAAACATTGTACATAGAAAATTACATTTTTTTTATTACAAGAATTTAAACAATGCTAAGAGTAATGCGGACTGAACTGCGATTATAAAAACAACCGATAACACATACACGAGCTAGCGCCCATGTGCTGCTCAGACGGTTAACATTTTTTTGATTCCATTCCATTAGATTCTTATAAGAATATTAATCTTCGCTTATAAAGAATAATAATTAAAAAAACTATTTACGATCAATTTTCAACAAAGAAAATCACTTATTAAAAAAAAATTACCAATCTAGTAAAATGCATTTACGTGCGAAACAATGCAAAATTTTTAATTAGCAGAGTACACAATCACACACGCAAACTCGGTGCTACGTGCACCCTTTCAATCAAATACGGTATACCCTTTGCTCCAGACGCGTATAGAATTATGAAACTTAATTCTACACGGACGTGTTTACAAGCCTAAAACTCCTGGGGATTATCACCAAAAGATTATAATAGCGCTCGTTCGGGATATACGCTACAAAATCTGGATGCTGTCGACCCTAGGGGATTTATTGGTAATTGGGAAATATTTTTAGGTTTAACTGAAACAAATGATTAAGTCATTAGTAAGGGTGTACACTAGAAGAGATTTTTTATAATAAATGAATCGATGAGGCACAAGCTAATAAAAAAGCACGAATAATAAATATTTAAAAAGCTGTTCAACATACTTTTTATTATAACCCCTTTAAGTTCACAGTAACCTTTAAACTATTTTACCCTTTTTTTTCTATCAAAAATAGGGCTCTAAAGGCAATTTTCTCGGTCTTTTTATGGCAATTCAGCCTACCTTATCAGGCTATAAAAAAAAATTTAATATAGAATGAAATATTTTCACGGCACTATAAAACCTGATTTATCACAACAACAAGGAAAAATATGAGCCTATTCACTTTTAAGCGATATCATAGATGTAACTGCTTTGGCCTATTTCCTCTATTTTCCCATATTTTTATTTTACTTTACATCTTACTTCGGGGCAATAAACATTATTGTTTACATCAAGAACAAAGCACCCCTAAAAAACACCAAAACACCCGTATTTCCTCCCGATTTTTATTTTTCCACAAATGGACGGATTTTCTATATGCTTTTGCGGAATAAGATTTCAGACAAGTCGTATTTTCAATAAAAATCGAGTCCTTCACAAATTCACCCGGGGCTTTTTAGTTCAAGGGAACTTTCCAACAACTTGATTTAAGTGAACAACCGTAAAAATGATAACTTAACTAAAATATATGTATGTGGGAAATTAATAAAAATAGAAGAAACGCATGCAGAACCCGAAGATTTTGAAACAACATTACTGGAGATCAACAGCATTTTGATGACAGTAATAAATGGTAAACTACAGCTAAAGATTTACACAAGAAACTTGGACATACTGTCAAATAAGGAGAAGAGAGAAAGCAATAAATAGCAATATAAAGGGCCAAAAAATGGCTATGGATATGAAAATTATTAGCCTAGTATCCAAATATTATGAATCAGTTATAAAAAACTCATTCTTATGTATTAGGTGAGGTAAGAATAAAAACGAACTCTAAAATATAGTGGATTTTCAAGTATAGTAAGTGTAGACAACATTTTATAAATTAATAGTAAATTTAAACAGTTAACAACTGACCAAAAGAAGATCAACAACACTGATAGAGTCCAAGTCAGGAAAATAATTTCAGGCAAAAATGTGTAAAAGTAATTGAATTATTAATATTTATGATGATGCCTAAGTAAAAAAACAAAACTTGAATATGTCCTAGTTAATGAATAATTCTTGAGCCAGCACTGTTTTTTATTTTTATGAACGGACTATTCCAAGGGAAATATAAATTTATACTGTATGACGGAAATTCTTGGACAAACAAGTAGAGAGTGACATGGCTAATATTAAGAATTGGTTTGGATGATTATTGAAGAAGCACAAAATATTAAATATCTAGGAGTGTATACTGGTAATTTATTAAAGTGGGACATATATATCGAGAATTTCATCAAAACGTTCAGAGCAATTATATTTAAATTTAAACAAATTAAACAAACGTCAAATTTTTGCCAAATTAAAGTACTATATTACTCGATATATATACTATACCTAGTACATCTAAAAAAGCTGAAAATAAGGCAAAAAACGTTTTTTTAAAATAATGTTTAATTAAAAAAGACAAAACTAAATGATTACAAAAGGGTAGCACAAGAATAGGATCGAACTATAAAACATTGCACACGATGACAATACGAAAGATAAAAATAACAAAACAAACAAAACTGATGAGGCATTTCAAATATTTGGACAAAGATCTGTAGAGTTCTGAATCTGAGTTTTTAGGAGCCTACGTATACCTTTTTGTGTCAAAGAACTTAAGGAACTTTTAAATATTGCATTATTTACCAGAAGTTTAAAAAAATATTTATTAGAACAAGGAAGAAAAATTTGTGAAAAACATATAAATTTGTTAATTTAAAAGTATTTAATTTTGATGACTATTTGAGGTTAAAAAAAGAAAATCCATATAAAAATCTCGTTCTAGTTTCACTAAAAATGTTCATAGTGGGTTTGTTGAAAAATAAGATAAGGATGCATTAAATAAAAAGATCGAAATGGAAGGCATAGTATAAATACTACTTATTATAGATAAGCATTTAAATCACGTACAAATCTTCAGAATTTGAGTTTGATCTTCAAGCATTGATAATGATAGATACTTGGATTATATACAAGTTATTTCACTTTAATTCTAATCCAGGAGATGATCTTCAGTCTATCAGAATTAAAGACTATGATGTACTGGATTAAGATTTATTGAGGAAGGAAAAGAAATCTGGAAGATATCAAGAAGTGGTTGAAAATCATTTATGATGGTTATCTCTTAAGAATATCTCTTAGAAATAAATGTTTTAGTTTGTGATCCTGTGAACTTCAGTTTAACATTCTTTGGCACTCATTGCTACGTGTAATTAATATTTAAATTCTACTTATTTACTTTAACCTTTTCAGATATACTATAGAACTCAAACGTCGATATAGGAAATACATTTAAAAGCTTAATCATGTTTGCTTATGTTGACACCCTTATCTTAGTCTAAAAACAGGTGTAATAAAATGATGACCATTGGCTTTCAATGATTTTGCATTACATTTATTTCTTTCGTTAATGTTTATTCTTCATTCTTATTTCATCTTTGATAAACCTTTCGTCCTTTAGTTTCACTTCAACTGTTTATGTTCCTTAAGTTTATTTTCGTTTAAACAGATTTTTAAACAGATTATTTCATATTATATATAGAGATCATTTAACGGTAACTGAAGAGTCAATTAACATTAAATATTCCTTGATACTTATCAGTATCTGTGATTGATCTCTAGATTCTACTTTCAAAGATTATTTACCTTTGCTTTCAACTATAGTTTACTTTTATTTTTTATGTGTTTGTTCTTGTTCCGCTTCTTCAACTTCTTTTTTATTGCCTTAGTTATTTGAATTATAAGGTAAGCTGAGTTATATATTTAATGAAAAACCCCTTTGTTACTCTAATATTTAATTGGATTCTCTCGGCAAGAATACCATGGAATTTTCTCCATATAATTAAACAATCCATGCAACACTTTTCCAACATAAAAGGTAAATGGAAATAAGGATTCTTAGGTAGTAAATCTTTTACAATAAAACTCAATACTAAATGTTCAACATAATATAAGTTTATTAGGGTTAAAAATATAGCAACAAATTCATATGGTCAAGCTTAGTTAGCAGCCCAGAGTAGTAATCGTAGGTATCCAATTTTGTATCAAAGCCTTTTCACTAGGAACAGCATTTAGTGTGGCCTCTAAATTGAGTCCGACAATGGCACTGATGACAGAACCAACCAAAGCCCAAATCGTATTAAGAATTGGAACCAGCAATATAGCGGCCACCAGTCCAAGAAGGTTAAGAGTGGTGAGAACCAGAGTTAAAGTCAAACCGATCAGTCCGCCTAGTAAGTTAAGACAACCAGTGAGCAAATTAATCACGATATTTAATCCTGGGATTAAAATATTGATGATGATACGTCCTGTAATCGAATTTAATAAAAAGAAAATCACCCTGATTAAAGTGGCCCAGTAAACATTAACACTTGTAATAGTAACACTAATAAATACAGACAATAAAAGAACAATTCTTACGACCAAATCAAGGACAGTAGTGACGATTCCAGTTAGAACCAGGGTCAATATACCAGAAATATTCACGCCAGCGACAACGCATGTTCCATTTTGTAAGCTCATGAAGAAGTTGAGCAAAATGCTCCATCCAGCTGCGTTATTCCAGTTACCAACTTGCCAAGAGATCAAGTTAAGGATTGCAGTTATAGTAGCACTAATACTTAATACTCCAGTAATGTTAACACACACTCGGATGATGATGAGGAGACATGCGTCAAGGTTAAGCAATCCAGTGACCAAGCCGACGACAGCAGCAAGGATTCTGATGACTCCATTAACACCGGTATAAACACCACCTCCAAGTAGTACACAAATGTTTAGGAAAATGCCTATGTTGGTAGCGACATTTCCAAGCAGGATAGTCAGGTCGAAACTAACTCCAATTACTAAAAGTACTTCAACTAAAGCTTTGCAGCCATCACCAGCAGTCAGGAGGACTTCCAAGACGATGACTATACCTGAAAATTTCAAAATTAGTTAGCAAAGCTGTGTCTCATTTTGGTTGTTATTGCAGAGTATCTCGTTTATTATTAAGAAAAGAACTTTTTGTGTAAGACTTTTTTCTGAGATACAAGATAAAGAATGTCAAAATGATGATATCAAATGTCAAATGAAGTTAATTTGCTTGGGCAAGTTCATAAAGAACGGTCAGCTTATATCTTTTTTGATACGAGTGAAAAATTACGGATTTTTTTTTAAGTCAAACTGAATTCAGCTCAAGAATATTCAGTTTCAATTAAAGCTCATCGAGAATTCATAACTTTTGCATTAATTAAGAGACATTGCAATTATTTGGTACTTACTAGCACTGACAAGGGCTGCCAGACTTGTTGCAGCAGTACCAATCAACAATACAAGTCCATCAAGAATGGCCAGAAGGCAGCTCAGATCCCCAGTTAAAGTAACCAAAGTGGAGCAGGTAAGATTCAATAACCCTTGGAGATCAACAGAAAGAAGAATAACGATTCTACAGCAGATGGTAATGGCAACAGAAAGGGCAGAAGTTAAATTGGCACTAATCTGCAATAATAAAAGGAGTATTATTTAATATTCATATCACACAATTTGCCCTTACGGTTTGATTGGTTTGAACATCCAAGCCTCCCATAACTTTCAAGCAGATGTTAAGAACGGTCGTTCCAGGGTTATTTTGGTTTATGACATTGTTGGTGGTCAAGCCATAAATAGTTGACAAATTACAATCTGAAATTAAAAACATATAAATAAAAAAACAACAATTAATGAAACTAACTCATACTGTCAATAAAGTTTTTCAGATTTGTGCTGGAAGCGTTCCAAATTCCCAAAGGTACATGCAAGGCAACGTTGATGTCACACTTAATGACGATTCCAGTACCGTCTCCATTACAAAGTAGACAAATGCCTACACTTATATCGACTATAAGGCAAATACCTCCAACAGAGTCACAAATAGCTAAAAATTAATTTAAAAAATAATATCTTCAAATTTGAATAATATAAAAAAACAAGCACCTATCACATTGGGATTATTTGCAGGTCCGTAATATTGTATTGGGTTGGCTGTTACACCCTTAAGTTCATGTGGTTTAGCTGCTGTCTCATCAGAAAAGTCTCCCAGTTTACTTAAGTCCCCTAAGTTATCTTTAACGCCTTTAATCAATTTAAAAATGGGAGAATCCAGTCTTTGGGCGTTAAGATCTAAGGACTCTTTTCCTGCAATCCATGCTATAAAAAAATTGTAAATGTAGCACCAGGGAAGTTATGTTGAATATTTAAAGCTATATTGAATATATATGAGTTGGTACTTACCGTGGGCCAAAGGACTAAGGGCCAAAACGCACAAAAACAGGGCAAAACTTTTAGAAGCCATGGTAAGATCTGTACTACTGGTGAGACTGGATCGATATGCCAAACTGTACCAAAAAACGCCCTTATATACCGATAAAGTGTCGCAAAAATCGTTTTTCTGATTTCACAAGACGTTTATCTTCTATTGTTTTTTTATGCTGTTGCTAGCCGAATTTTGACAAATTAGAAAAACCCGATATAATTACTTTTTCATTGAATGAAAATGCATTGTTTATTGTATTTAAATTTTTAAAGTTAAATTTGATCTGAGTACCTACCAGAAGTCAATGCCCAAAGCATCTTTTAATTATTTTTGTTTTGGTAAAGAAGGTACTTACCTGAAACGAAGTTGTAATGGCGGAAACTACTTCATAAACGTACTCCCAGGGAGAACCACTGATATCTGGTCTGCAGGGCGTTAGCAGGAAATTCAGCCCCAGTAGAGGTACTAAGAGAACAGTAGCTCTGAAAGAAGAAAATCAAATTTACTTATATCAAAAAATCCTCAGAGAGAAATTTATACAGGTGGGTCATTTTAATGGTTATGTTTAAGTCTTAAAATATATACCAAATAGTCAAATTAAACCTGGATTAGTAATAATGAGCAGCTTTTTCTTAATACTAGAGTTCGTTTTATTAACTTAAAAATTGTTTATATAAGTAGAAGATTTAACAGGATTCTCTATAACAATTTTAAAATAGTATCAAGCAATTAAATAATATATATAAGAGTCTACACAGTCAGTCAAATAGAACTTATATTTTAAGGCCAGTACTAAAACAAGATCTTTGTCAAATGTTTTAAAAAGTAATTGTCTTTGAAGAGTAAGAAGATGGCTAGACTTAGAGATTAAACATGTATATAGTAAACGTAGCATTTTAGAGTTAAAGCATTAAATAGGATGAATAGAATAGCAAGCATGGACTAGAGAACAATTCGTAATCAAATTGATGATTAATTATCTTACATGTTAAGGCAGCACTAATTAAGGTAGTACAGCACAAGTTAAAACTTTCGAGCCCAACAATTACGTCAGTACTTTATTATCTTCTTTGTTTGGCAGCATTTCTCTAGCAGAAGCTTTTGAATATCTGATTGAACTTTTGGAAGGTAACGGTTTTTATTATATCTGAGAAATAATTAAATAAACACATTTTTGCCTATTATTAAATGTTTTTCAGTGCAATAATTCGCACTATGAGTAACTTAAAGATACCGGAGTTAAAAGCAATAAATATATTCCAATACTTTTCACGAGTTTGGTTAGATATATCGATAATATGTTTGCTATATTCGACAAGAGCAAATGCAATATTGATTTTGAACTTTGAAGAACAACTCAATAACATCTTTCTTTATTCGATAAATTTACCTTCGAACAAGAAACAAATAACATATATTTCTTAATATATCATTCAGTATAATTAAAAAAAAAAAAACAATTAAACCAATAGCTAGGGTCAATGGTTATAACGGTAGGATTCATAAGCTGATTAAAAGATATAAATTTAAAGTGAATTCTCTCTTAAGAAAGGGATTTGATAGAATTTCTTAAAACTTCACGGTCTACTTTCTCAAATTAAGGGGTTCTTGTTAACTTATGCTTGTTAAAAATCCATGAATACATCGATGTTAATGGGAAGCGAAATTTACGTTAGGCTTATTAACTAAGGCTGATTTCCAACAGTTCCATAAATGACATTGTTATCTTATTTTACTCTTAAGATTTTTCTTTGTTTCAAGAAACGTAATGATCCTGTACAATAGTAAAATGTAACTGCAATATGGAAACTTGAGAGATAAAATGAAGACTAAGAAAAATTCGAGGTCTTTGAGATTAATTGTAACGCTTGTGATAAGAAGTATATAGGACAAACAAAATTAATTAATGTATCTGATGTGAAATATGGAAGAGTAGAAAAGTCAAGTTTAGATGAATACGCTGTTTTAAATACTGTTTTTTTTTGTAGGAATTTTTAAATTAAAATTACTTAAATCAATTATTAGCAATCGAAAATTAAATGCATACGAAAGTTTGATAATATTCAAAAAGAGTTACTTATTATATTGGGTATTACGTCACTTATAGAAAAAATCAATTTAGAAATTTTTATCTCACACGCTCAACAATTATTGAAAAGAAGAAGAAAATAGACTTATTCACGTATTTAAAAGAAATATGAACTTAAATCTGTAACGATACCGTTCGATATACTTAATTTAATTTAAGTTCAATAAGTTTTAAATACAATAATTTACTTGAGGTATAATAGATTTTTTTATATACCTAGGAGCTGAGGTTCAATCTATTAATCTCTGAGCTCGTTTCTTCTTTTCAATATCCTACCTAACTTTGTTATGAATATTATAATTAAAAAACGATAAAATACAACAAGAAGACCTACTTTTTTTAAAAATACCTAATTTGAACCAACGTTTCGGTAGTTATATCTACTACCGTTATCAAGGTAATTAAAGTAAAATTAAATTAAATTAAAAATAAAATATACTTATCTTTCAAATTTTCAGTAATCCAGTCTCATCAAAATTTCTTCCTAATTCGAAAATACTTTATATACTTTTTTATATGATTTGACGGTTTATTAATAGTTTGACAAACTATTTTGAAAGATAAGTATATTTTATTTTTAATTTAATTTAATTTTACTTTAAAATTTAAAAAAAACTATTTTTATTGCATTACACACGCATGACAATATTATTTTATTCTATTTCTATAATTTTCATTCTTGTGTTTTTCAAAATGTTTCTGCAAAATTTGTGCACTCTTTCGGCCAATTCTTGACCCATAATATTGTTCGGGTCCTTTTCTATTAGTTCTTCGGCGCAACACAAGGCGTCTTCATACATTTTAAGACCTTCTAGCGCTTGGCCTTTTCTTAACAACGCTTTCAAATTTTTCCTATCAATGGCTAAAACTCGATCACAATCTTGTATAGCCTCTTCATATTTATTTAATTTCAAATATGTTAAACTTCGGTTATTTAAGTTCGTAACATTAGCTTTACATAAGATGCTTTGGGAGAAGTGCTTTAAGGCCAACTCATAATCTCCGCTTCTGAAAAACTCCCTGCCTTTATCAAGTTCTCTGTTAAACATAAACATCGCTTCGGCATCAGTGGAATAAGCGTTAAAAGACACCGATTTAGAAAGTTTTCGTTTGTTGGCACCACTAAGCCCACCCATAACGAATTGATTCTGCTGTTGAAAGATAAGTTTGTCAAACTATTAATAAACCGTCAAATCATATAAAAAAGTATATAAAGTATTTTCGAATTAGGAAGAAATTTTGATGAGACTGGATTACTGAAAATTTGAAAGATAAGTATATTTTATTTTTAATTTAATTTAATTTTACTTTAATTACCTTGATAACGGTAGTAGATATAACTACCGAAACGTTGGTTCAAATTAGGTATTTTTAAAAAAAGTAGGTCTTCTTGTTGTATTTTATCGTTTTTTAATTATAATATTCATAACAAAGTTAGGTAGGATATTGAAAAGAAGAAACGAGCTCAGAGATTAATAGATTGAACCTCAGCTCCTAGGTATATAAAAAAGTCTATTATACCTCAAGTAAATTATTGTATTTAAAACTTATTGAACTTAAATTAAATTAAGTATATCGAACGGTATCGTTACAGATTTAAGTTCATATTTCTTTTAAATACGTGAATAAGTCTATTTTCTTCTTCTTTTCAATAATTGTTGAGCGTGTGAGATAAAAATTTCTAAATTGATTTTTGCTATAAGTGACGTAGTATCCAATATAATAAGTAACTCATTATGAATTCGTCACAACAATACAGATTTTACTTAATATTCAAAAAGCAGAAAAAAATCTTAATAAAGATAAATGTCAAATTCTTTATAATCGATTGTATTTAGTTTAGTTAGTGGTTAAACTTTGTTCTTTAGTAGTATTTGTAATTATTGGTTAGTGATAAAACTATTTTAAAGAAGGAAAATAAATTGAAAATAAAAAAAATTATGAAAGAATATGAGGGATTCTTTAATCATGTGTACTAAAAAATCCTGAATATTCCAAATAGATCTTAAAATTTTGAAACAAAAATTTGACATTTAACTTATTTAATAATAATAATTTTTTGTCTACGCTTTATGCTAACTATAAGTAGCAGACAGCAATTTTGCACTTTCTGAACCCTTTTTATAAAAGTGATATTTACTTATATTAAGAAGTTAGGAAAAATCTTGCTTATTTCAGCAAGGGAAATTTTTTAAAGTTGAAAAATGACATTTTAAAATTTTGAGTTAATTTTATTTTTGGTATTTAAAATTTTGAAAGAAAAGTGCAACACCAAATTTTCACTATCAAAATGAAGTGTATTCTTTTATGGTAAATTCCACCACACATTAAACTTAACCTTGCGCTCATTAAAAAGCTGAGACCGTAAATTGGAAAAATTAAATTCTAATATTTAAAAAAAAATATATACGGAAAAATTATATAAGCAAATAAATTTATTTAATATTTCGTAACTTTAGAATCCTGGAGATGCATTTTTTATGCAAAACTTCGGGAATTTTAAATTATGCCTGGACTTTTATTTAATAGATGCCAGTACAATTAAAATCCGACAGCTATTTTGAATAAAATATTTAAAAAATTTTAAGACTTGATAATCCATTTCAGCTACAATTTTACGGTAATTTAGGCATTTATCCTAATGCAAAATGCTGTAAATATGGCAAAAAAAAAGAAAAATCAATATTTTTACAATTTTTTACGTAATATTTCATCTTAGATTCAAGAACACCGGTAATAAGTAAAATTTAATTAATTTTTCCGTTTTTAATATGATAATACCTTTGTACCAAATATCTAATATATAATATAAAATAGGTAGATACTTTAGGCAGTAATATAAGTGAAATGCGGTAGAGATGAGAAAGGGTAAAGCAATTCAATATTTTTTCAATTTTTATGTAAAATCGTCCAATTTTAGGAGAAATATATAATAAAATCATACTTTCTACTATATTAAGCTTTAAATGGCACCCAAACTACACCCAACAAGTTTCCTCTCATTATTATTATTCACATCAATTTTCTTCTGTAAATAGTTGTTAACACGTTAACTGCCATAATGTAAAGAAAAAAAACAAGTCCCCGGCGTCATTTCTTTATTTATCGATTTTTTACATAATAAAAATAGTAAAATATATAAAATTGATAATAGTTTTCAAAAATTTATATTTTTTTCATTTTTCTTTTTGAGTTTTAGATTATGGCACTACATTTGTGCCATGAAACCTAAAGAGTATAAAATTTAATTATGCGCCATCATGGCACAGATATTGTGCCATAAGATATTGTTGACAAATCTCGACAGGATTCGACTTGAAATATACATGTGGTGCGCGTTGGCCGTCACAGCTGACCGATTAGTATGCTTTGTTTTGTATAAGAGTAAACAAGTGCAGACCGCAATTTAGTTATTTTTTTGGTGTTGTATGGATAAAAAAACTTTTAGTAGTGTATTTCATACAATCATGGGTGACTTTGACAATTATCAAAAATATCTACAAAAGGGAGATATTTTTTCTGTCTAAAGGTCTGAAGAGCCAGACCCATTTGGTGAAAGCTCTGACTCTTATCAACCATCAGAGAGTAGTCATTCTTCGACTGATGATGAATGTAGGCCAATTCCAAAAAGAATGAAAATTCAGGCACAAAAACAAACTAAATCTTTTGATAATCCAGTGCCATCAACATCCGCAGGTAAGTGTCAAGTAAAAAATAATGATAGTTTTAACTAAAATTATCAGATTTTCTCAGAACTCTGAGAAATTTAAAAAAATCGAAAACATACATAAAAAGCAAAAATACAGAAATATTAAAATAAGAAATCCAAAAAACTAACAGAAAATAATTTCAAAAAGGGAAAATTATTATGGTTGTGAGGGCAAATAAAAATGGTATATAAAGTTGGTGTTTTTTTTTTCTTTCAGACATCCATACCCTGTCATTTTCGGCCAACGTCGATAACACTATTAAAAATGTTATACGTCAATATGCTGAGCTAGGTTCCAGTGACAGCGGGGATGACGCTGACGGCACTGAACCTATTACTGGTAATAAACCCGATATTATTTGGACAAATGTTACTGGCACAATGCTAAAAAAATTTAATTTTATGATCGATAATACTGGGATTAATCCTGAAATTTATTAGCATTCTTATGATAAAGAACCTTATGATTTCTTTAGAATTTTTGTTACGGATGAAATTTTAAACCTAATAGTTACTGAAACTAATAGGTATGCTTATCAACTCAGGGGAAAAATTAATTTGCCTAAGTCAAGATTGTATCAGTTTGTTGATGCATCTGAAGAGGAAATAGAATTATTTTTCGGTATAATATTATGGATGGGCTTGGCTAAATTTCCTAGCCTATCTGATTATTAGTCCAAAAGTGTCCTTTATCAAAATGAAGTAAAGAAAAAAATGCTCCGCAATAGATTTGAACTTTTACTGAGAACTTTACATCTTAGTGATAACGAAATCCCAAATTTTAAAAAAACTGATAGATTACGTAAAATAAATCCACTGTAATATGGGTATAGTTCAGTTAAAATGGAAGGAGAAAAGGGATGTTTTGGCATTATCGACTAAACACACTGATGAACAAATAAAGACAAAAAATTCGCGAGGCGAGGAAAAATACAAACCGGCAATGATACTTGACTATAATAAAAGTAAATCTTTTATAGATATATCTGATCAACTAAAATCGTACAAAGCTTGTCTTCGGCGAGGTGTGAAATAGTATAGAAAACTTTCTTTTGAATTTTTTGTTAAGAACGTCAATTGTAAATGCTCATATTCTATATTCTAAAGTTACTCAACAGAAAGTTTCTATAACCAAATTCAAGGAGATGATTGCAATGTCCATGTTGTGTTTTGATAAAGATGAATTTTCCAAGGAATCAAGAACAGACAACAGCAAGGTACAAGAAAACCATACATTAGAACATATAAAAATCCGCCGTAGATGTATTGTGTGCTATGCCAATGTGTCCAACGAAATCGGTGCAAAAGCTGCACAATAAAGACACTAAGATCTACATATGAATGCACTATTTGCAAAAAAAAACTTATTGTTTAAGTTGTTTTTTTATTAAACATAAAAGTTCTTTGATTTAAAAACAATATTTTGTCTAACTCTTAGCAGTATTATACATTCTAAATATTTTGTTCAAAGTACTAAATGTGAATAAACCTTTGTTTTTTAGTTTTTTATAATTACAGCTGTTTTTTTAATTAAAAAATAAAATTCTTAGGGTTTTTATTAAATTGGGTATGTGGCGCCATGCCTTATAAGTTCCCAATCCTTCCAGTTAGTAATCACTGCTCTTGTGGCTCAATGTTTGTACCAACAGCATGAAGTCAGAGTGATGGGAATGGTCCATATGCTGTACCATAAAACCTAAGCCAATAAATTTTTGTGGCACACATATGATGCCATGTGGCAGTTAACGTGTTAAACCTAAAATCCAAACCATTTTTAAAAATACCCTTAAAGAGGCATAATTTATCATTTTAATAATTCCATTTGACGCCCTTATACAAGCACTAATTGAGCACTGACTGCAATGCCATAATACACCCCTATTACCATACAAACTAGATCCCTTAATGCTTAGTTTACTTGCAAATTGCCTGGATGCATTGGCTACTGGCAGAGTTACAGCTGCCCTGGAAGATTTCCATTTAATGAAATGGCACATTTTAAGTATAAAAAGTTCTACTTGAAGCCTTAAATTAATTAAGATGAAAAAATAATTTCCTATTTTACGCCAGCAGAGTTTCTCCAATATATTTTTCCAGGCGTGACAGGATGTACAGACCTTTTTACTGACGGGGGTTGTTTATAGAAAGAATTGGGACGTCGGATATTGGACGGAAAATAGGGTAAAGGACCTTATAACTCAATCAATATTGAGTTTGAGCTAGCAGCTGCTGCATTATTATGTTTCTTTAATACGTTTTTGAGTAAATCCACCTAATGCATTTGCTATTTTTACCTTAGTGCTTGAATGGTGGATCTGGATGCCCCGCTGGAGTTCTGTCCGTTATTCGCCGGTCCCCTTTTTAATTTTAAGATGACCACTCTGATTATATTTATTAAGAATATTAAATTTAGGCCTATGGTAAGTGCTACAGGTACTTGGTAGATTATGTCGTATTTGAACTCTTTCATCCAGCACCTGAAAATAAATAGAACTAGAGAATTAAAATATACAATTACTTAAAAAATAGATTGTTTGTAATTTTTCCTTTAAAAAAATATCAATAATTGTCGGAATTCTAAATTATTATTTTTAATATTCTCCCCATATAATAATTACATTTTGTTAAATGGTTGGCAACATGGTTGAAATACATTATGCGCATCTCTGAAAAGACGTGCAAAGAGCATATTGGATTGCGGTATTGCCACATGAAAGATAAATTCTTACACTTTAAGAATAAAAAATACGAAGGTAAATCTTTTATTTATTGTAAAAATATTTTCTTGTCGAAACTGTTTAATTGCATTTCATTCCTATGCCTAATTTTTGATTAAATTATTGGACTATCATGTAAATTAAAAAATGAATAAAGTAAAATTTCCAGTCTTGCTTTACTAAAATACCTAGAAGCATTTTTTTTTGTGAAACTGAGCAGATTTTGAAAAGTTAAAAAAAAAACTTTTTCTGTTCCTATCCCAAGGCAAATATTTCAAATATTGCAATTTCTTTCATTGTAAATAAAAAATAGGGAGTAAGAAGACCATATCTTGCGCTACAAGAATACTCATAAGCATTTTCTTGTTAAACCAAATATTTGAGAGACCTAATGAAATTTCAAAAAATCACATTTTTGATAATTGTGTTTACTAACACGCTTAGTTTTTTTTTCTAGAAAAGCAAAATTAATTAATTTCCGAAAAAAAAGCAAAATCTTTAATATGAAACCTCTATTGCGCTATAAGAAATATATAAGACTAATGGAAAGTCGTCTTTTACACGCAAAAAAACAATAAATGATACGTTTCTGAAACCATCTTTAACTTGGCAAAAAAAAAGACAAAAGAAGAAAACTTGCCAATAAAAGAATAATTGATGGCCGCTTTTCCGATAAATTACATTTTACTGACATAAAAACGGGTCGTAGATAGACGTCAAAACGAATATATATTATTTTTCTTGTGAAAAATTGATAAAATTTTAGATTGATTGAGCTCCATTTGACAGGGGTTTGAGGGAAAAAATAACATGAAAAAGCGATCATTCACTGACATTGGTCACATGATTTTAATCCTTTAATTTAGGATGATTCACTCTGGTACATATTAAATATGAACATTTTGGGGTGCTTAGGTCGCCGACATGGCAATGTTTAGACGGACCGGAAAATTGCGGTATTCCTTGGATTAACCGGGATGCTGCTGTTCCTGGTAAGACCGGGGCGTTGCAAGTGTCGGGGATCGGGATACCCAGCATTTGATATTTATTGCTTACTTATTTATGTACTCTTGCTGACTAAATATGTTGTTGAATTAGGTTTATGAGCATTATTATTATTATTATATGTATTTTTATTTTTATTAATTTTTTGGGAAATTTGTGGTTTTTGTATGTAGCTATCCATGCTAAATAAAGATGATTATTATTATTATTTTTTTTTTTGGTACTTTAATGCAACCACTTCAAATCATTCCTAATCTTACCAATGCAATAAAACCCCACTTGAATCAATGAGCATTAAACAAACAAAAATTTCCTTATTATTTTATGGATTTTATCACAAAGTCAGACGTTTTTGACCTACGGCAATAATAACTGGTTTAAAATATCAATTAGGATATTTTATCTTAAATGATATGTCTGTGATGTTTTTGACCGATATATTTTTGGGGAAGAACCATCTAATCTGAGAGGAGTAACAAGTTATTGTTGTAAAATTGCACTTTTGACTTTGATTGATTTCAAAAGTCGATTAAAAGAAAAGATTTTTATTTTCATTGCTAAAATTACCAAAAAAAAATCGTTTTATTTATAAAGTCAAATATTTTAACGCATTTCTTAAACGTGACTAAAAATAAAAGAAAATTAGCAATATTTATCTGGAATCCTTTACCTAAAAAATATACATCTATAAGTAAAAAAATAAATTAAATACTGCTTATTTTATAATAAAGGTCATTTTTAACATTTCATATAATATGAATTTTAATTTAAATTAAATGCTTTTTGTCTCCTCGACAAACTAATTCATTCTCAATTTACTATAACAATTCAATTAGTGAATTTCTACAATAATGTAAATCATTTAAATCATCACAAAATTAAATTCGCTCTGGCTAAATTACGTAAAGGCTTCCAATATATTCAAATATTATCCTATAATTTGAAAGGGCTTTTTTGTAGGATTTTCCAACATTTAGCATTAGAGTAATCCTCATCAATCTAGACACATCAGTTTCTTGATAATTAATTTTCCTTCAGGATTTTGTTATGGATCTTTTACTAAGAGTTCCCCTTTAAGTAGTGACTTTGATGGATTATATCAAATATGCACTTTTGCACTTTTAATAATATTATTTAAAATAAACCTTACGTGTCAGAGGATATACAGTAAAATAAATGTATTCATGTTTAATTAAATTAGAATCGACCAAGCATTTATGTTTATTAAATTCGACGTGAAACTAGCGGTATATTTCCAGCTTTTTGGACTAAATTGCTGCGGCAGTGTACTAAATTTCAATCGTGTGATTATGAAGCAAATAGGACTGTTGAGTTGCAGATTTATTAATGCAAAAAATTATAAAAAAGGTTAAATAAAAATATTACAGGCACTGCATTAAACATATCCAATTAAGTTATGCATTATAATTGACACATTCAATGTAAAACCCTAGTCGTAAAAATCAATATTATAATATAAAATACATTTATAAACAGCAAAGCCGTTAAATAATGTATCAAAACAAGCATGCAACCCAACAAAGTCATTCGTATAATAATAAAAAGTTGTTTTTATTAAGGGATTATGACTGGTAATTACTGAGTTGAGTTGCATTTTTATAACCCTAGTGGATTAAAGTATATTAAGGGGGTTATGTGTACAGTTACAAATGTTAAACTGGAATGGAACAAAACGTTGGATTATATGATGAATGGAAAAGTTGGAACGTTACTTTTGTTAGATTTGAATCACATTATACAAATCGTGTTTAGTACATTTTATGAGCTTAATACTGAATGTTTTTATGGTTTGAGGGGTAATAAAGGAGGGAAAAATATCTTTAAGATAGATTTGAAGTTCTGCGTTTAAAATGAATATTAAAAGGACGTATATAATTGTAATATTTGGTGGCAAAAAACAACTCAAGCAAATATGAAACAGATATTTAAAAATGAATTTTAAATAGAGTATTTTTTATTTTGACAATTTTTGCCTAAAAATTAGTTTTTTTGAGAAACATTTATTTGATTGTATTTTAGTTAAAGCAGCTTAAATTTTTTTTAGTGGGTGGAATTACCAACAAAACATTTTTTAAATTTAATAAAAAAAAAGGTGAAATTAAAATTAAAATTAAAAAATATATTAAAATATTTGGTCGCATAGTATTTTAATAGTCATATATGCATCCATGATTTTTAATTCCTATTATTGAGTAATTTTTTATTTTAATTTATATTATCTATACTTTTTTTTTAATTCGACTTAATAAAACGATTAAAATAAAGGCAATACAAGCAAATGGAAATTTATGATAAAAATTCCCTATTTGGACTCTGGATATTCAAATAAATTTTTAATTTTGAAAATTTTTTTAAAGATTTTAGATTAAATTACAAAACGAAATTGTAAAGATAAAACACAAAATTAAAAAATTAATTAGAAACTTTTAGTTAATTCAGTTTAACATGATTGTAATAATATGTAAAAAAATAAATAAAACCAAATTAAAAATAGAAAGTTTCATAATAAAAATTTGTTTAAAATCTGAAAATAAGAAAAGGTAAAATATAAAAAAATGTAACAAAAATTTAAATCTTATAATCGACTTTCTTTGTAAGACCCTCCAGATTGATTTAAATAAGACAAAAGTCACTTTTCGTTTATTTTTAACCTTAATGTCCTTTTCTTACTCACATTATCTGTTTTACGTCTGTTCATCTATCATTCACACGGCTGTTGGCGGGAAATTCAAAATTTTAAAGATTTTTTCTGCTCAATAGTAAGACATGTTTTTCAAATCCAACTTTAAGAAAAACTTGAATTTTCAAGTCCAACTTTAAGAGAAACTAAAATTATTTTTGATTCAGAAATTTATTTCATGAATATATTTTTTTTGTTCATTTCCTTATATAAACTATATAAGGAAAATTTTTCCCGGAAATATATATATTTTTATTTTATTTTCTGTACACTAACAAAAGAGCGGAAATTAAAAAAACTGGGTTACAAATTTAAAAAAAAAAGACTTCTAGGTAAAAGCTTCGACACTAAATCAAAAATTATTTGTATTACATTATGAAGAATTAAGGGAAATGAAAACACGTAAAATTTTAAGTTAAATTTTTCATTTGCTATAGAAAAATTTTAAAAAAATGTAAAAAAATAAAAAAACGGCCTTCATGCATACTTAGGTTATGCATAAATGTTATATTGACTTAAATTAAAGTAGATATTAAATAGTCCTTTGATGTTGTGTCTCTAAATCTTAAATGCAATGACAAGGTTAAGAAAAATGAAATTAGTAGCAGTGGTTTTAATTAAAAAAATATTTAAGATGTGATATCAAAAAGAAAGTAAAATTTAACAAAAATAAACTGGAAGAATATATAACGATAAGCATAATCGATTTCCTTTTAGAATTTTCTTTAGCTTAAAATTAGGACTAAATAGAATTATTAAAAAGAAAATGTTTTTGAGCCAAAATTAATCTTTTACTAATTGTTTTTGAAAAAAAAGTTTTTTTTGTTTAAAATATTAAGAAATAAGGTTTTTTATAGACTATACGGAGATCATTTAAATTTGTTCCTAAAATATACAAATTTTCATTTTTATTTCCGTACCCTAACATAAAATCTGAAATTCAGAAAAACATTTCTTTAAAATTTTTCACCTAATTAATTATAGCAAGAACTCAGGTAAACTGAGATCTGAATTCAATAAATTTAGGATGTAAATATATTTCTATATTGACACTTGTGAATAAACTTTTTCGAAAATTAATTATTTTTTTAATCTGAAAAAGAAAAATAGCCGAAAATGTTGAAAATTTTCAAAAATTAGCTAAATCGAAAATTATTTGTATTATAATATGAAGAATAAAGGGAAATAAAAACACGCAAATTTTTTAGTAAAATTTTTCATTTGCTATAGAAAAATTTAAAAAAAACTGTAAAGAAATAAGAAAACGGCCTTCATGCATACTTAGGTTATGCATAAATGTTATATTGACTTTAATTAAAGTAGAAATTAAATAGCCCTCTGATGTTATATTTTTTAGTCTTAAATGCAATGCCAAGGTTAAGAAAAATTACTTTCGTAGCAGTGGTTTTAATTAAAAAAATATTTAAGATGTGATATCAAAAAGAAAGTAAAATTTAACAAACAAAAATGGAAGAATATATAACGTATAAGCATAATCGACGTCCTTTTAGAATTTTCTTTAGCTAAATATTAAGACTAAAAAGATTATTTAAAAAAAAATGTTTTTGAGCCAAAATGAATCTTTTACTAATTGGTTGTAAAAGTTTTTTTATAGACTATACAAAGATCATTAAAAAGTTGTAGGTAAGGTAAGGTATTGAATAAATAAAAAAATACCATGAAAAAATAAGAAAAAAGACCTCATATACAATTAGGTTATGCACACATTTTATGAATGCTTAAAATAAAGTAAAAAATATCAATATAAATATGTTGTCTATGACATACTCATAATATCATAAGGGAGTAAAGCTCTCGATGACCCCAATTTAAAAAATCTTATTTTCTTAAGCAATAAGGCGCTTCTTTTAAAAAAATTGGAGCGTAGATCTCTAAGGGATGTTCTCTACATTTTCATCCTCTCCTCGAATAGAAAAAACAAAATGTTGTTACTCTAAGAATTCATATTTTATTATTTAGAACGTGCGTGCGTTAAGAAAATACGTGGTCAAATTACAATTGGGACAGAATATTCCCAAAAGGATTTATCTAGGATTCGTAGGGATAGGTTTGTGAAAAATGATGCTTTACAGAGCGTTAGAAAGTGAAGATTTAATTTGCAATGCTAGTAGAGGCAACAGTAAATAATATTATTAATTACGTATTATATAATTAAATTCCCTTTATTACATAACCCTAAACTAATTATTTCGGGGGGATTGTATCATATTATCTCAATAAGCAAAGCTTACGCCTGGCATTTTCCGTCTGACACCGCAAAGGGAGATAATATCTTGTTTGTGAATTTCACGGTCTGCTTCAACCTTCTCATTTTCTGTCTAAACAAGGCACTTGCTCGAGGGCTCTTGGGATAATTTCCAGAATTTTATATATACATATAATAAGAGTTCAGGGAGTTTCAGGGTGAACATTTCATCTTTAAAAGTCAAACTGTTTCTTTTTTTTTATTTATATAATAAAAATGATTTCTTTTATTACTTACATCTTCAGTTCATCCCCTTCTCCTAGGAAATATCTAACAGGAACGTAGATGCAAGTTATGATAAGTGGTAGACCCCATCCGAGGATGTTCATCCATACTAGTAAGGTGCTTTGGGAGATAAAGGCCCATACTAGAACTGTGTGCAGATAAAGTCCCTCGCATAACATCCAGGAGTAGTTTGATAGTAGACATGTGTAGAGGATGTTGTATAGAGCTATGCACCAAAGCTGAAAGTTTAAAATATAAGTTTGAAGAATTTTCTTATAAAAGATTGATACTAAGATTAAATATAAGTTAGGGTATAAATTCGCTAAACATATTAAATATATTGTTTGTTATAAAGATTGAACCTCTACATGAATCTTCTAAAAGCTATTAGAACAAAAGAATTTAATTTTGTTTTTAATCTCCTGCATATGGGTATAGTGGGTATTTCCTAACTTTGGCTTATAGGTTTTCTATTTAAATAAAAGATTTTCCTTAAAAGGTTAAAGTGTGACTTATCCATCTAATAATGACTCTTTTATAATTCAATAACTACCAAAATTGCTGAAGAATAGTCACAGAAGCACTCTGAAATTTGAACATTGTGTACTGTCTATCAACATTTTTTAAATGGAATATAGCTATGCTTAACGTTTAGATCAATGTCATTTTACTAATTAGTCGCAATTGAATAACTTAAATACTTATTTATTATATCTTTTATTATAATATTAATATTTTCTAATGTATCTTTCGTTATATTCTGTAAAAAAAATCTGAAGCAAAAATAAAAAAAGGTTTTATTTTGATGGCGCTTCTTTAAATCTAAATAAAATTGTTTTCAATAAAATTAATAAACTATATCAAAATAAAAATATTAAATAAATTTTAAAAAGTAAGCAATAAATTAAATAAAAAATCTAAATTCTTATTATATAAATTTACTTAACTAATTTGTATTAAATAATATAAAATTTTAGAAAATAAAATCGGTCAATATTGAACATTATATATGTTGAATAGATTCATGGTGCTTATTGTATTTATTTGCTTGTTTACGATCATATAAATTATTTATTAAAAAACACATAAGTAATACAAAAAAAAATTAAGTGACAATGAAACATAGAAAGTGCCTAAGAAAATAAAAAAACAACATTAATTTTTATTCCTGTCGAATGTAATGAATAAATTGCCTAAAGATAAAAATAACTACAGAAAATTAAAAAATTAAATTAATTAATAAATTTCATAAAAAATTTAAAAGTAAAATATTTTTTAAATTTCAATTTATTAAAAAAATTAAAATTAAGATCTAGTCGTTGTATATTAATTTACCTATTTCTTCCTTAACCAATCAATAAACTACATATAAATACAGTATAAAATAAAATGAAATTAAAATAATAATGTATGTAATATATATTGTATTGAATAAGATTTTTAAAAATAAAAATTTCAAAACAAAAATACTTAAAAAATGAAACTATATTGTATTTGTAAAGAAAATCTATAGAATACTTATTTTAATAAGTAAAAAAAATGCAGAAAAAAAATACATTGATTTTACTTTAATAAAGTATTAATAATATAAATATGATTTACCATAAAATTTAGATAAATAATATTATAAATATATTGTGCAAACCTTTGTTATTTTGTTTTGTTTATAATATAATAAAAGTTAAAATTATATTATTTCAATTTAATGTTTTAAAGATATATTAAGAAATATATTATTTACTATTTAACAAAATAAATAAAAAATAATTATTTGCTTGTTAACGATTATAAAAATCATTTATTAAAGTACATATAAATATGAAAAGAAAACTATTTAAAAAATAAAACATTTGTACAAAGTTACATTGTTATAAAATGTAATGAATAAATTGCTTCAGAGTGAAAATGCATAGTTTTAATTTAAGTAATATAAAAAGAATTAAACAGCAAATTGAATGAATAAATTTGTTTTAAAAAAGTTAATTATTCTTTTCATTTTAATTTAATGGGAAAATAAAAATTAACAATCTCATATATGGCAATAATATATTAATTTACATAATTCTTCATTAATTAATCAATAAACTACATACAATGGCAAAGCAAATTATAATGAAACTACAATACATAAAGTATATGAGACAAAAATTATTTATAATATACAAATATAATAAATAATTAAACGAAAACAAATATCTAAAGTTTTCATTATGCATATTAAAAAGGGTTCCTAAAACAGGAGTAAAAGAATACATATTTTTTAATTATTATTGAATTATTTAATTTATGCTCTTGTCTAAGAATAAATTTTATCATATTTAGGAAAATAAAATATTTTAGTTAAAATAATTCAAATATTTTAGTTTTTTTTTAACCATAAGAGTAAATTATTTTTAGTTAGTTTTAGTGGTTTTAAATGTGATTACTTACAGGTGGTTAAATAAATAATTAATATTTTATAAACCTTGAAATTTTAATTATTAATATTGTGTACTGTAATTTTGGTCAATTTTAACAAAATTTTAAATAGATTCAGTAAAATGACGCTGACTTATTACATTTATTAAAAGAAAGCTCCGAATTAATAACAGTAAGTCTGCTTTATTTAAGCAACATATAAATTAATTCTTTTGCCCTAGTACTTCAAAACCAATTTTTCAATAATTTTTTTCACGTCCTGCCCTTTTTTATGATAAAATTACACGCTCAGACTTTTTTGACCCTAAAAATTCAATTTTATATGAAAAAAAGCATTGATGAAATTATAGCGCGGTATAAATTTGCTTACATGGATACGGAAGGAAAGCAAATAGACTTTTAAAGGAAAAAATCATTCAGTGGTGAAAATTTGATTAAGGAAACGGAAACGTCTTACGTGTTTGGGTCTTATCATAAAGCAGAGTTAATTATACCCATACAAACTCAATTTAAGATGACTAAAACCATATAGAAACGTAAAAATGGTATCCATTAAAGTTATGCATAAATTTTTTGAAGTTAATTTTTCAACTCCTCTAATATCGGACATTTTATTCAAAAGAGGTACAATGTTAACGCTCTAAAACCACCATCAACTTCATGATTGCGACATCGAAAGCCAGTTTAGCCGAATGCATTTTTCCCCACGTTTTATAACGGCACAATGCGCTTTTGTAATTGAAGCACACGGATTACAAAAGTTTCCGGAAACTTTTCGGTGGACGGTATTTTCACGTGGCGAAACTTTTCTATAATGAAGTGTATTTGGGGAAATTTCTATAGGGAAGCCGTTCGGAAAATTACCTTATTGGTAATTGAAAAACTGTCTTTTTGTCCTAGCAGGGGGACAATAAATTTTCAGGCGAAATTAAACTCTACATATAAGTTTCACGGATGTTTTATTATTAAAGGCCATAAATAACCGAGCATATCTAGTTTTACTATCGGGAGGTAAACCATGGTATATATAAATCCATCAGGAGCTTAATATAATTTTCAGCATGAAATAACGCATATAAGCTATATAAGCTTTAATTTTTTTAATAAAACACATCAATAATGGCAAAAAATTAAGACTATTTTATTTGAAAATCTGAGCCCTCATCGCCCAGCATAATACTTATTATTTATTTTTTGTAAAGCATAAACATGATTCTGTTCAGCTACACAACTACAATATAACTTTATAATCAAATATACTAAAAAAACCAGCTTTTTTCCATGTTATATTAAATCTGTTCTTGGCCTTTTGTAGGAAACTTATTTCGAAACTCCATTCGAAGGAAAATAAAATGTAAAATATGTAACGCAATTTCCAATCTTGGAAATTTGATCCGAGTCATCGAGTATAAGTTTGTGTTGCTAGAAATTTCAATAGGGCATGTTGTTTGTTCTATTTTTTTGGATAAAAAAAGAGGCCCATTTAATACTTAAAATAAACTGAACTCAGTATAATCTAGTAACAGTAATTATTTTTAATTATTACCTACTGAGAAAAATAATTAAAAAATTTTCATTTTATAAATAGTTTAATAATTCAATACATTTTTATTAGTAAAATATATATAATTTTAAAATACTGATAATGAAAATATTTTGTCATTATTGCGCTGATCAGTCATGAAAACAATTTTTTACTTAAGTTTTCATATAAAATATTAATTTGTACTATATTACTTTAAATAAGTAACAAATTCAAAAACCTCATAAAAATATCTTTTTTGGCAAAAAAATTTATTTCAAAAAACGTTTACAAAGCCTTATAGCTCTTAAAAAATCCCGAAAGAATCTCGTAAGTAAATATTTTTACTTAGATGCTATTGTACCTTTGAAAACAGACTCATATTTTATTAAGATCCAAACATCCCGCCGTATATCTTAGTGTGCAAATACAAAAAGGGAAGAAAAGAAAATGAAATTCCAAATCTGAATTTCTTTTTTGTCTCACGTACCGCTCACGCTATCTCTGCTACGAGTTGAAATTAGTTTTTTGAATTTAAATCATCATATTACCTACTCTAGACGTTGTCATGAACATAATTCAATTTATTAATGAAAAAACATTTTTTTTTTAATTATTAACGGCCAATTAAATTTATTACGCTATAGTGTACTGCATCATCAATCATAGACCATAATTACTTACAGAAACTGACAAGGTACGTCGATAAATTATGTTACAAGTTTATCTTTGGTCAGCAGGACTGTAGAGCACACAGCCATAAAATTTGTCTTTAATTAATTATCACACGTAACTTTGCTAACGTCATATTAATACAAGATATCAATTATTTATGACGTAAGATAAGCCAGAGCAGAGCTGTGTCTCTTCAAATGTAATTATTGTGAATGTTCGTCACCATCTTAATGGGTATAAGCAAACCACAATGTAGCACCGTGTTAATTTGCTCCAAAGTTAACGAAGTCCTTGTGGTAGATATACGAGACATGCCCAAGGGTATATGCATATTTGTAATTGGCTTAGTCCTATTGTAATTGAAAAAAAATAAATCGTGTCCACTTATATGCACACTTTGTTTAATTTAATTGCCTTATGTCTTATTAGGTTAAAATTTGAAATTTATGTATAAATTATTGAGTAGTTATTATTTAGAAAGGTACAAAAACTTTATATATGGATAATTCGAGAAGCTAGAAAATGAACTGCAGTAATTAGGAAATTAGTGATTAATCAATAACTGTATGTCAGGTGATATTTTTAATATAAGAAGTGTACATCATGCCCATTTAAGTTTTGCACAATTCTTAGTTTTTTTAATTGGTATATTATTAAAATGGAATAAAACTATGATGGTGTATTTTTTTGCATCAAATTGACCAAAGGATATTATGAAATTTGTAAAAAAATTTGTAAATAACTTTTTTCATTTCTTTTCAAGGCAGTTGTTACATTGTAGTCTTTTCTAAAGTTCAACTCTTTTTCTGAAAAAAATGTTGTAAAAGTTTAAGAAATTTTGCAAAAATGGCAATAATGGAAGTAAATGGTGCAATTATGTATTTGTTTACGTTATCCATACAGTCTCTTAATTTCTTTAAAGTTTCATACTTGTATTTAAATAACAGATACGTTATTTTAATAAAAATTACATGATAATACCATAGTCTATATTAAAGTAAAGAGGATTTTAAGGTAGCATAATTTTTATATAAAAAAAAAATTAAATTTTTGTTTTAATTTTGAGAAACAATAGTAAATCGTATATTATTACAATTTATAAATTATTTAATTTTTATGTGAAAAACATTAAAAACTGGAAAAAATGAGGCTGTAAGAAAAAACTAAATAAAATTGCTAATGATGTTATTGTAAAAAAATAGAGTCGTGTCCATTAAAATTATGCACCTTTTACGTTTAATATATGTAACTTATATTTTATTAGGTTGAAATTTCATTTGCATCTATAAAGTAATACTGTTAATATATAATTATTTTTAAAAAATACTTACAAAAAATTTTTAATAAATTTGAAAATGGAAAAACATTACTGCAATAATTTTGAAATTACATTAATTATTATTTTAATTAATTAAAAGTGTGCATCGTATTCATTTGGGTCTTGAATAATTTTCACTTTATTTTATTTATATATTTAAAAAAAAATGAACCATATTTTAAATTATATATTATTATAGAAATATTTTAATTATTTTATTTAATATTTATATTTGAAAATATAAAAGTTGAAAAAAAAAACATGATTTAACGTAAAACTTTAAAAAATTTTAATACTGTATTCATAAGAGTGGTGTTCATTTAATCTACGCACCATAACTTTTAATTTAATTAGACTAAAATTACGTATAAATTATAGCTGTTAATGTGTAATTTTTTTTGTAATTTTTATAAAAGAACTGCAAGAACCTAATTTTTGGAAAATTTGAAAATACAAAAACAATACCGCAATAATTTAGAAATTGCATTAATTATTAACTTGGCCAGGAAATATTTTTAACATAAGAAATTTGCATGGTGTTTACTTAAGTTTTGGATGATTTTTATTTGTTTATTCTACAAACATTTAATATAACGAAGTTTGTAAAAAAACTACATTGTTCTTTTTTAATTTCTTTTTAATGCAGTTAAATAAATATTATGAAATTATATAAAAGTTATAGCAAAATTGTAAGCCTGATATTTATTAAAATTGGTTTTCTTCTAGGTAGGTAAAATTTGTAGTAAAATAAAACGGCCTTAAATGCTCAAAAGAAAAGGACTGAATTAAATTTGGTATGAAATTACAAGAAATATATAGAAAAAAAGTGTCAACGCTGTAGACTAAGGTTGAAATCACTTTCTGACATAATATTCAATTTAAATAAATAGCTAATATAGTATAATATATTTTTTTAAATGCATGACATTAAAATAAATATTTTAAAAAGTTTTATCTACTGTGTTGGAAATATTCTAGTAATAAGGCATGATGTTCCGGTTCACTTATATTATGCATACATTGGTCAATTTAAGCTTTTTTTTATTTTTAACCAGTAATTTAAAAAAACTTCATATGTAAAAAGTATTTTTTTTATTTGGCAAAATGAAGTATAAAAATTCACTATCTTATAATTTTAAATTAACCTGTAATTTCAAAAAAGTAATATAAATGTTAAAATAAGCTCTGTTAAAAAAAATCTCCTCTGTTAATGAAGTTAAGAAAAAAAATATTTGTTAATAAATTTACGTTTTTTTTTTATCATAAATCTGTACTATATTTTTGATCCTACCTTATTTTGAATTCTATTTAATTTTTTAGAAATTAATTTAGAAAATACGGACCCTTCGTTTAGTTTCTGCCTTATTTTGTTCCACGAACAAAGCAAATTATTAGACCTAAAAGAAATTATAGTGCATTACACCTACTTCTCACGAAAGTGGGTTGGGTTTTATGCCCCGATACTACCGTTTGTTCAAGAAAGCAGAAAGGAAATTGATTTTCTATTTACCACCGTTAAATTTCCTTTTTTTTTCAAGTGCTTCACTCATCCCCTTGTTTTGGTTTCAAAGAAGTTTTTTCATAAACTTCCATTACTCATCAGACACCTAGTAAACAACTGTTTATATTTAAGATGGTAAAATTAATCTTATCCCTATTTTAATTAAACCACCATCGCTATAATGACCTGTTAATATTCATAACCCACATGACACCTACGCTAGGTTTAACGTGTTTATTCATATTAGGATCGCGCATAATAAATAGACCAATTTATTAAAAAGAATGCTACTATAAAAAAATAAATTAGAAGAAGTACTATTATAATGTTTAATGTATACTTTATAATGTTTACTTTAAAGTGTAATGACGGCAATATTGGGATCAATTAAGTTTTCGTTTAAATAAAATACGTTAAACCTATACTCAAAAAACTTCTAAGTAAATATGTAAAACATCAATTTAAACGTAAATTTACTTAAATTTTTGTTTATATTTAGACGTTTTGTAATTTAAAATTGAATTACAAATGATTTATACTCAAATTAGTAATTTATATATCAAACAGTTTTCGAATTTTACACAAGCATGATTCTTTTAATTTATTTTATGCTATGTGTGGAAAACTCGGTGTTGCTTTTCATAAAATCTACTCATAAATTTAAAAATGAATGTTCTATTCCTAGTTACTGACCACAATTTAATTAAAAAGAAGTGGAAACCATATGCATTTAAGTTATGCATTTTTTATATATTCTTTTTTTAAATAAAATTGAAATTTCAGAGAGTTTTTAAAGCAAACAATAAATTTACCTTAATTTATTTCTTTTTTGGAAAATTCTAATCAATTCACAATTAAAAAAAAATATATAAACAATTTAAACATATATTTTTAATATCATATTAAATTACAAATGTAGAAGTCGGATTTATTAAGATTATGCAATTGATTGCCTTGAAACTAATTTATAATTGTTCTTTTAAAAAGTTATCAAAATATTTTTGAATTTCACACAAGCATGATTCTTTTAATTTATTATATACTATTTGTGAAAAATTTGATGTTGTTTTTATGAAAACTACTCATGAATTTTAAAAAAATATTGTTTTGTCATCTGGTCACTCACCATATTTTAATTACAAACAAGTGAAAACCATATGCATTTAAGTTATGCGTTTTTTATATCTTTTTTCGTTTTTAAAAAATAAATTGCAAATGCAGCGAATTTTTAAAACAAAATTTGAATCTTCCATAATTTATTACTTCTTTAGAAGTTTCTAATAAGTTGCCAATTTGAGAAAAGCAAAATTTACCTAATTTAAAAATGTAAACCTAATTTTTAATTTCATATTAAATTAAAAAAGTGTAAGTCGGTCTTATTAAGACTATGCAATTAAATGAATGCAAGTAAAACTAAGTAAAATTTATATATATTTATTTGTAAATAAAATATGGCATAATAATATTTACTTAGGTATATATATTCCAAAGTAAATGGGTAAAACGCTATTTTAAAAGTATTTATATTTCGTTCTTTATTTAGACATTTTATAATATAAAATTAAATGAAAAATAATTTAGACGTAAAAAAGTCATTTTTATATCAAACACTTTTTGAATTTCACACAAGCGTGATTCTTTTAATTTATTATATGCTATGTGAAAAAGAGGGACGTTACTGGTCACTCACACTTTCATATTTTAATTAAAAACAAGTGGGAACAGCATCCATTTAAATTATGCTTTTTTAAAACTGTATTTCCTTTTAAAAAATACAATTACAATTGCAGGGAATTTTTAAAGCAAGCATTGAATTTGCCTCAATTTACGGTTTATGAAGTTAAAAAAATTACAATTTGAGACAAGGAGAACATAAATAATATTGAATTATCTTATCAAATAATAAATGTGAGAGTCGCATTTATTTCGACTATGCAATTTTCATAAAAATTTATGTATAAATATTAGAAAAAAAAGACTGCAAAAAGTAATAATTTTAAGTAAACAATTTTTTTAAAATTAATTTCAACATTCTTTTTGATAAATTTCAAAAAGTGAAAACAAAATTGTATTTATAAATTTAATAATACATCAATAAAAAATTTTGACATTACGAGGTGGTCATATCTATAAAAAAAGACCTGAGTACCGTGTCGCCTTAGATTATGTATTTTAAATATATAAAATTACAAATAGAAAAAAAAATTAGGTTTGTCATTATTTTAACTCAACTCCAAACTCCAAATCCAACAATCTAATTGATATCAGAACGGCGATCTGCTAAACTCAACCCCAAAAAAACCTCTAACGGAAAACGTGAATGGATACGATTAAGGGCCATAAATCACAGCAATTGATCTGATTTGGGTCCGAAGGTGTGGGCTTAGAATCAATAATTGATTGCTTTAGGATTGCATTGTTAGGAGAGGGTTTAAAATTAAACAATTCACCCCCGACCAAATATATGTTTAAAGGTTGCCTTAAGACGATTAAATTTAATCTGGTTATAGTTAGATTTAATTTAAAAATGCCCATTTAAGTTATGCAAGAATTACCTAATTATTTGATGTTTTGAAAAGACATAAACTGTTTTATTATTCAAAAATACTTAAATATGCTCCAGAAATTTTTCGATAACTTTAATGAATTATTTCAAGTTTATTAACTAAATTACTTTTGGGTTAAGACAATAAATATAAAAGTTCAATTTGTTTCTTTAATTGGATACCTTTATGATTTAACTTCTTTTTCCGAACAATAAAAGAAATACAACTTTACTTAAACCATCCTTTAATTGTAAACCCTGTTAACAATAAAACGAACACAATCAGTCTGGGTCTTTGATTCAGACAGTTGAGTGGCCTGGCAACGTAATTTCTGGCCTTTGAAGTCAATCAGCCACCCTTTATAACAATTTTATTGTACACAAAGGTAAACAGACTCTTGACAATTAAAGAACCAACAAATAAGTTTTTCATGTAAAACATGTTTATTATTACAGAGACAAACAATAATTGAAACACAATATTAATATACACCATTATATAAATTATTAAACATATTTGGAGATTTTAAATAGTAAATGTGAATCATGCCGCTGTGAGTTATGCACAGTATAAAAACTTGTATTGTCGAAGTTAATTCGAAAAAGAAGATCTAAGTATAATAAATTTTTGCCACGGTCAACATCAAGAATTCCATCCCAAACATCTTAGAATTTAATTGCCTTTTGGGTCTAATTGAGTAATTAGAGCCGGAGACAATTAAAACCGGGCTAATTCCATTTTCGTGTTAAGATAAAATTAACGACGATCATCTTAATACGGAAACGAGAAGTGGCCTTGAAGTGGCTGAGGCTGTAAAATTAATTTTCCTTAGGTATTTAATGAAATTAATTTTTCTCTGAAAGTAAGATTAACCGCAAATATTCGTAGGAGCAGTCGAAGAGCGGATGTTCAACGACAAATGTGAAAATCGACATGTAATTTAATTTGACTCTATAGTAGGAAGGTTGGCGCTTTTAATTTAATGTTATTAATCATGGGTTTGATTTGCGTTTAGCAAAAGGTCTTAGTTAAATAATTCATTGATTTGAGTGTATCCTACTCGATAAAGGTAACTTATTTAATTTGACCGTAAGATGAATAATCTATTATTATATCAGAACTTTAATATGTTTAAATTAACCCTTACGCTTTTATGTTAAATCTTCTAAATATACTAGTTTTTTTTAAATAGTTGCATTTTTGTTGTTACTTACCAATATAGTAACTTATAGTACTTTAATACTAAATCTACTTAGATATAAAAAAGCAAGATCTTTCTATTTAAAATCGTTTAATCATTTTTAGTTTAATATTATTTATGTGAATTTTATTATTCAAATTTTTACGCATAATTTTGCTTTTAGTATTTAAAAAATTTTACTTACATTTTTATGTAAATTTTAATTATAAAATTTCGTATACGACATTCTGTTTAATTATGCCTACATTTTAAGTGTGTAAAATTTTTTTAGTAAATATTGTTTTATTGCAACTAAGCTACTTTAAAAATTTGCTGCTTAAATATGAATTAAAAAAGGTGTTTTTAAAATTGAGAAATTTTTGAAAATATCCCTTTATACCTTAATTAGGATATTACTTAGACCACTTAGTCCAAGCTCATGAAATCCTTCTTTCAGGCACATAAACCCGTTTTGCGTCAGTTAAAGGCTCCCTTTAGGTATTCAGTTAGTGAGATGAGATACTTAGTCCAGGATATTAAGTTCAATAAGCACTTTAGGTACCTGGAAATAACCTGTAAATAAGTTCTTAAAATGTGGCTAATTAATGGAAAGGTCTGGAATAAGTGACCAATTACAGAAGTACTTCAAATGCCTAGAAGATGGTCATTGATTAATTCAAGGGCCTGGAATAGGAATTTAATTAATTAAAAAATTTCCATAACTTAATTTAAATTCATACAAGTAACTTTTAAGTAATTTAATTTCCTGGAATAAGTGCCTAAAAAATCTAGACAAGTCACTGATTAATTTTTGTTATTTTATTTACCAATCTGCCATCTTATAAACTATATTTACACATTAATATATATTTTAGTATATTATATGAAAATTTTAATTTTTTTAAGTAAATATGTCCTAAAGGCTTTTAAATTATGCATAACTAATTTAATTTTTTTATAATTAAATATATTTAATGTTTTTTGGTATAAACCTAATTTTCTTTTATTTCATAATAGACTACTTGTACAAATTTCTATTTTGGTATATATTAAGATGTATATCAAAAAAATATATATAGTAGAAAATTTTATTAAAATACCTATCAAATTATAGATAATATTTAAATTTTTCGCGAAATTTTAATTTATAATGATCCGTATCCTCTTTAATTATGCCCTAATTTTTTTTACAATTTTTTCATGATTTTTTAAACTATTTACATTGTAGCTCTAGTTATAATCTTAGAATGCTTTATTTAAAATAAACTCTTATATGTTAAAATACATTTTGTATACCAATCGTCCATCTTATAATATATTTATAAACAAATATATATTTTAGTATATTAGATGAAATTTTAATTTTTCCTAAAATAAATGTATGTCATATCTTTTTAAATTATGCACAAATTATTAAAATTTGTTACAATATATAATCATATATATATTTTTGTTGTAAACCAATTTTTCTTTAATTAATAACTGGTTATTGTTTGATGTCTTTATTTGCTATATCTTAGGATGTGTGTCATATTCTTGTATTTATGCAAAAATTACTTATATTTTGTATGCGAATATGATACCTTATGACATATTTTCACACTGAATTAGTGTGTATATTAGAATAAATTATTATAAATAATATTTATCATATTCTTTTAAATTATGCTTAAGCTATTTAAGTTTATTATATAAAAATATGTTTTGTTTGTTATAAAATACTTTTTTAAAAAATATATTTTTTAGTTATTCCCTAGAATTATCATTACATTTAACTTTTTTTTGGCAAATATAAAATTGTTATGTCTTACTACTTATTTAAAAATAGTTAACAAAAAAAGTTTTTATAAGTCAATATCCCACGTTATAATATTTTAATAAAGTGCGTATCAAATGCTCTTAAATTATGCAAACATTAATTAATTTGTGTTTAAATATCGATAAATCATTTAAAATTTAATATGTTTGTTTATCCAGAAGTTAACAAAAAAAAATGTTGGTAAAGCTTTTGTTTAATTTTTTTTACCTTATAATTCAACTAATTACATATTTTTTATTCAATATTAATATATCTATATTCTTGAGTCCCAATATTTGCTAATTCATAAGGAATTTTTTCGATTACTAATGATATCCTTAGCCTATAACGATAAGATTACTTAAAATTTTCCTTATTTAGATCCTTAAAACAAATACAAATATTCATTCATTAATCATTTACTACCAGCAAAAAATTAATTAATCTTGCCTATAACCTATAAGGATTAAATAAGAGTCTGTGATTTATTTCTTAAAAAAGTGATTTATTATTTAACCTTTGTGTCATTATCAAAAAAAAAGGGAAAGGCTCTAGAAGAGATTCAGAGAGGTAAAGTAGAGAAAATGGTCTTTTTTTCCTTCTTCGTTCAAGACAAATGATATATTTTTAGGGTGTGTTTAATCCCTTATTTCACTATAATTTCTATTTAATAAGAGGACATCGTAAATGCAGAAAGAACGTAAAGGTTAGGACTTCAATCATTTACCTAAATGTACGGTTAGGTATGTTTAATCCTATTAGTTAAAAAAACATAAACCAGTCTAAAAATAATTAAAAAATAAAAAACAAAAAAAGCACTTCAATTACTAATACCACGCACCCTCCGACCGCAATAATTAGCCACCCCAATGTCTCGACTGTGTATATTGTCAATACGGGTAATTGATTTTCCGTGAAACTTCCCAATGCTGTAAACTTCTAATAGTATTAAAAGTTATAATTGGGAATCCTAAGCATGTATTTTTATCGTTAATCCATTATCATTTAACTTTTGAGGTTTAGGGAGACACCTCTGGAACTTTTTATCCCTATAAATTTAAAACCGTTGGAGCAGTTAAAATTTGATATATTTCGTATACTTTATTTTAATAAAAATGTACTCTCTATTGGTTTGTTTAAACATTGCCGTTTTTTTATTTTATTTTATTCGTTAAATGCGCAATATTTAAAAGCTTTTTTCTAAATTAACCAACTAATATACGAATGGAAATAAATAAATTCCTTTTATAGTTGCATGGTATGAAACTCAATAGAAAAGCACGTTTTATTTATAAATGGCTCTATTTAAACAAACTGAGAGCAGGAGAAAAACAACTGGGTGACATTACGGGGTGAATACCATAACAGTAATAGATATGTTTCTATTGATTTTTATATCTAAGGAGTATCGTGTGATTTTTCGTGAATAATTGATGCATTTCAGAGTCCAGTGAGTTTTAATTTCTAGTTAAATTAGAACCAAAAAGACAAAAACCTTGTCATTTTAATTTCGTATGCAGACAAGCCCTAAACCCAATATTCACAACCTCAATTAAACGATTAAATACAAAACTGGCTTTAATACAGTAATAGAAAACCCATCAAGTACTATGCAGACTAAAGCTCGCACTTAAACTAAAATAAACATTTCCATCGAACAATTTCCTTTAGATCCCTCAGTCTGAACCTTAAAATTTTACTCTATATATTTCCGATAAATTTCCATAAATTTGATTTTGTAATCACTGCGTAATTGGACGACCGCCACCGAAGGGCTCTATCAATAATTGCTTTGGCTTAACATAACATACTTGAGAGGCAAGTTTATATAATGTACAATAACATATTATATATTTGCTGTAGACCGGATATGGTAAACTCAACGTAAACAAAACATTAATAAAACGTATATTTTAAAGCAAATTTATTTTCTAATTGAACAAAAAAAGATCAAGAAAAAAGCAAAAGTAGTCACATTATCGAAATTTTAAGTTAGTTATTTGTTTCTTATTTTAATTGCTTTAATAACATGCGTCTATGTTATTTCGAAAAACTAATAAAACTAAAGGGTAATAATCCTATAAGATCGCTCGTACATAATTGGCTACTTACCTCGTTGTTAACAAGTATGGCGGTATTATCAAATACAACGTAATACCATATGACCCATAAAAAGTTGTTAATGGCAAAAGAGGTGAATAAATTCATGTGGATGAGTATACGAGCACATCGCAGCGATCTGAAATAAAAACAAATAAAGCTGTGAAAAAGGATCATGAAGAGTTTTTTTTTGCTGTTTTATTTGTGGACCCCTAGGCTTATCTGTGATTCACCCTTTATTGGTTAGATTTCGGGTCGTTTAGGTCGGATGAAATGCTGATTATGTGCTTATAGCGTTTTTTTCCTCGAAGGAGGTTTTATGCGTTTTACATACTAGAGAAATAGAAGATCACAAAAGGAGGGTGTGTCTTTTTTTTAAATATTTCAGTTAATTTAGCATATTTTTTTCATTTTCTTTTGTTTGCATTTTAATTATTATCCTTTGATTCTGAAGCTGCTCCGCTCTGCTTATACTAAAATTTAACTAGAAATTTACGAATATTTTGCTTTAAAGGGTAAAAAATATATATGAAATAAGTTTAAATAAATATTTTTGAATCAGGTTCTTAATTAAAATTTTAAATTCCTATTAAACTAATTTGATAATTTTTAAATATCAAATATTTTAATAATATTTTTAATTTTAATATTTTTTTATTTTAAAAGGAGACAAAATATCATCATTTCTTAATAAACATTAAAATTCAATGTTTTCGTACTATGTTGATTTTTTTTTGAGCTGTTAAATTGTCAATCAAAATTATTTATTTTTACACTATAACATATATTTCTAGTAGTATTTTTAATTGTATATATTAAATAAATAAATTATAAATATAAATAAAATATTTCAAAATGTTCCATTTTTATTTACCTTTTAACTACTTTAGAACTTACTATAAGAATATATTTTTTTTTTAAATATTAAAATATTTAATTTCTTAATAACTCTTACTCAAATATAAATTTAAGTTTTCCTCAGTTGTATTTTTTTATTTTTTTTTATATATTATATTACAATAGATGACTTTTAAATAATATATAGACTAGAAATTTCAAAACCAAATTAATTAAGAATAAACGATACAGTTTTTAAACTGTATCTAATTTCTTAAATATTTTTAAACTATTGTTCTATTAAAATGTTTAATAAACTAAGTTCTTAATTTTAAATAATCAATATTAATCTGAAAATATAAATATTCTTTTTTAATTTCAATTTTAATTTATTAACTAATCAAAGGAAAAATGTTGTAATTAAGATTAAAATATTAGATAATTACCATCTGAAAATAGGTCCATCTGGAAAAATAGAATATATATATTTTAAAAATCAATTTAAGAACTTCATGCAAAATATGAATTTAATATTTAATATATAATATTTATTATGTATATTAAATAATAGTGTAACTCTTATTATAAAGTTATGGTATTTTTTCTTCAATAAAAGCTTATTAATTAAATAACAGAAATTAAAATTTAAATAAATATTGTCTTTTCTAACTATGAATAAACTGTTTTAAGTATTACTGTTTTTCAATCACTTTCTTAATTTTTATAAAAATTTAATAAAAATAAATCTAAATAAAATAGAAAATACAACACTGGCGTCACAAAAATGCACACAAGAAACGACATCGTTAGGAAAAGGGAAAAAGAAATATAATTTAAAAAAAAAACAGAAAATTAAAATTAAAAAAAAAATTAAAAATAATAGTGAAAAAAATATATAAGAAGATGAACCAGTACAAGAATAAATAAGGAAAATTAACAAATGTTAAGTAGGACCCTAAGTAAACTAAAAATAATGTGTATGTAATAGTTTTTTACGTTGAGGCATTTCTTTCCTGTCTCTTTTATTCCTTCTTTCTCTGTTTAAAAAAATCCTTGGTAATTTAAAGATCAAGAAGGAAAATAAAAAAATATGGCAAAACTAAAAAAGTTAAAAATTTAGTATGGTATAAGAAAAATAAAGGTTTTGATAAGTTGAATGAACAAACAAATATCGAAACAACTAAAGAAAAAATAATTATTTTTTAAATAGGGTGAAGTGGGGTAAATGTAATCAAGCCCTATCATTTTTTTATAACGTTTTGGAACATATTTTCTTCGAAATTCGAAAATATGACCTTTTTTTATACCCATATTACTTTTTATTAACCTTTTAGTTCCAGTTTTAAAAATTTCCCTTTATTTTTTTTGTACTTTGATATTTATAATAATTTTGTGAGTGCCTTTTAGGAATTTTAATTCCCTATTACTACTGCTAATATTAGTATTTAGTTGTAATATTTTGCTCCCTTAGGTAATTTTCGACAAGGATGTTGATTCTGCTATCAAATTTGATTTTCGATACTTAACAAAAAATGTATGCCAGCGATTACATTTACCCCACCGAAATACGCATATGGGGTAGGTGTAATCACTGAGACTGGGGTAAATGTAATCACTGACTAGATTTGCCCCAGCCTCCTCCTTCTTGAGTTTTAGGAAGTTTACGTAATTAGCCTTTAATTCAACCAAACATAATTTCTGCAAATTAATGTATTTTTTTTTCAAACAATTTAGGTCATGTTCTTTACCCTTAGGTTATTTAAAATGTTTTTCCTTTAATTATCTAGAATTTTAGAATAGTTGTCTAATAGAAAAGCTTAAAGAGGTAATAGATAATAATAATAATAATAACTTTTTTTCTTGAATGTCTTTCAGGCATTAAAACTATTTCTATTTTATTATATTAACAAATAATTTCCTTTTAATTTCGCTTTATATTTTTAGATTTGTAGTATTTTTTCATATATTCAACAAAATGTTTTTTTATTTGACTGTAGAAACTCCTTTCTTATCTTCTAGGTGTTTTAAAAATTTTTTAATGATTTTTCATGCTTTTTGCAGTCTTCCAGGCATTGGAACTAATTTTGAATTTTATTTCAGGCCTCCAAATTTATTTTTATATAATTTAGGCATTTTATATATTTTTTCTTTATTTTCCAGTAATTTGCTTATGTATTTTAGAGATATGACATAGTTTTTTACTTTATTCCAGGAATTCGTACTTTAAATACGTGTTTATGATTTTTCAGGTTTATGAAGTATATAACAAGGGGAAAAAATTCGAGTTTTTTTTAAAATTGAGCTTTCAATTTCATTTTGGCCGTTTTTATTTTTAAAATATTTTATTGTTCTAATTAGATTAATCTTCAATCTTACTTATTATAGGCGTTTGAAGCAGAAATAATTTATGCATTAAAATCTCTAATATCGAACCAATCAAAGTTGTATAATCTTACAAGTATTCTTGTTAAAGCTTATTATTTCTATTGTGGGTTACAACGGAATCCTGATTGGGAATAAATTAAATTTCTCGCATCTCAAATCAATGATCAACTAAAGTGGGTCATATAATTTCGGTTTTATTAAGGGTAGATCACACCAACGGATTGAAGTGAATAGTCACTTATAAAATTAGTATTAATAACATAGTCACTTATTAAATAAAAAATATGAGTTTAATTATATCTTTGATCCCGCCTTATATGAATTTTATGCAGATATCATTGTTTAAAAAAATAATTCAAAATTAGCCAATGCAATGGCAAAATGTAGCAGAAAAATTATGATAATGGATCATACCCATATTTATACCAATGTAACGGTTTAATATACGTGTAAAACAGTAGTTACAATAAAAATTTTATTTTCACAAAAGATACTTTATGCAAAAATTTAACCGATTTCATAAATCTTGCTAGGGAAAGCTAACGGAAGACTCATTTTCGTAAATAGGCACATAAATATGCATTTTATGCCCGGAGGCGTACAGCTACATTCTCTATGGTTTGTGGCTCACGAGCGCACTAATGCTATTTCCGGTTAGTTTAATTAAATTATATAATTAAAGTGCCTTCATTTCCAACGACGTTTCTTTCTTTTGAGTGACATTTATATTTAATGTGTTAAGCTTTTTTTCCTATTAAATCAGCATAAAAAGGACATAAAATTCGGCAGTTTTAAAAGCTTTAATAACTAAAATCCGGCTAATCAACATCGCCATGTGTCACGTACACTTTATTGTTTCCAGATTTTTAGTGCTTTCATGTAATGCGTGGCCCTTTGGACATGATGTTCGGGCACAAGTTTGATGACGATCGTCGCTTTTTAACGGCCGATTAATTGGATTCGCTATGCAATTTTGCAACTTTTCATTTGGAAATGACAAAAAATACTCTTGAATGTTATATTAAAAAAAATTTAATGGGAATTTCATTAAATCTGCCACTTTATTTGATACAAAAAAATCTCCGAAAAATCCATTGAAATGCATCCAGTGATTTACTAAAACGGATATCTACCATACTCTCTAGATTAATATAATATGTGTCGATTTTAAAATAGATTTTTTGGAAAATTGGAAAAAAGCCTAATTACATAAACTCCTTTTATTTTATATTTCTATTAGAAAGAATGTGGCCTAAATAATTCTATTTAGTTTGGTGGATAATGTTACTAGAAATATTGACTTTTTATAAGTCATGATATATTAAAGGTTGTTTAATAATTGTGGGCACTTGTTTAAAAGTTGTAGTCAAAGAATAAAATATTAAGATGACTTATCTCTTTTAGCATCAGTACTTTCGAGAGTTTATCTATATGTAAATTTTTTGTAATTACTGCAAAATTAAAAAATTCAATATAAATATAAATAGAAAATTCTTCTAAGTATAAAGCTTTTTGGAATAATTTAGTTATAATAAAATTTAAAAAAAATTGTTTTTAATAGAAAAAAAAATTATTATATTTATTTTTAATCTAAAGTTAAACAAGCATAGACAAATAAAAGACAAGAAGTAACGAGGGACTTTAAATGCAAAACAGCTTAATCTAAATATTTGCACATTCTAATTTAAAAAAAAAAAAGAAGAAAACACTAATTGTAAAAAAAATACACTTTTTAACTATAAATTTTACCCTTGCAAGGCCCCCATTTGCACTGTTACACTTTTAAATGCACTTTATACAAAGCCACTTTAACCCCGCCATTATAAAGTAATTTATTACCGACAGTGGAGCTTTTCACTCTTTTGCAAAGGATTTAATTTTAGAACGTGACTTTCTTCTCACACAAAAAATTAGAGAAATAGAGACTGTTCTAGAATACATCCTAAATAAGTAACAGGATATTTTGCTGTGGTCGAGAATATGGAAACTGTTATTATTTATGTATCTTGTCTTTTTTTATTGACATTTTACATGCATATAAGGCAAAGGCATTGTAATACCATGTGTAACTTATGCATAATTTAAATGTACACGACATGTCAATTTTTATGCCCATGGGCATTCTGTTTTTTTTAATGAGTAAAAAATGTAAATTTACTTAAAATCAAATATTCCACTTCAGAGTCAGAGGTTGCACCATAAAAATTTACGAAACTGTGTTATATTTTGCAAACATAGTTCATACATTTTAATGATGCATTGAAACTTCGCGCGACTTTCATCTTATTTCTAAGACTCTTAACATTCGTGTGCTTTTGCAAAATTAATGGGAGTAGAATGCATAAAAGGCAAAACCCATACAAAAAGCACATAAATCCTTTTCCGCATCGCCGGGTTCCCAAGTTTTTCTTTTTTTTTAATTTAAAACGCGCCTGATTGAAACTGGAAGTCTTTCACGTTCTTTTTTGTTTTCTATTCAAATAGTTTACTAGCAGTGTGTCCAGCAGTTCGACCGTATATACGTTGAAAATGGAAATTTCTGAACGTAAATCTCGCACTGGAAAGTGACTTTTTCGTGTCTCGCCTCTTAAAGTCTGGACGCCGGTATGTCGGGATTAAAGTATTAGAGAGCTTAAAGGCAACTCGAGTGAAAAATTGAAAAAAAGTGCCTAGGTGAAAAATATGGAATGTTTGTACAAGAAAACGGATGTTTTTTAAATTAAATTATTACGAAGTATAAATAAAATTGTTGTGCACACTTTAATGCAGCTTGCACATTTTACTGTATACCTAATTTACATAATTCATGTAAATAATGCTGGTGTTTCCATAATGTAGCTTCTATTGTTTTCACGGTAACATAAGAAACAATACATTCTCGCGCTAAAAGGTTTTGTCTTAAGAGGATTGCTTGCTTGTGAATTCATGTCTCCGATCAATCTGAATATTGTTGTGTAAACATAACTGACATTAAATTTAAGCACTTTTTCGGATTTAAATTTAAAATTAAAATTACACTTGAGTCCTTGTAGTGGAGATGATTTTTGTTTGAGAATTCTTTAAATAGTATGGAGAGGTAACTGAACTGCAAAAATAAGTCAAAATGAAGATCAACAAAAAACTTATATTTTAGGATTTTATGTGTTATATATATAGGAGTGATGTGATCAAACTTTAATACGTTCCCTGCTCATCGATTTTTTAATAAGCACCGGTGGTGCTGAGACAGGAAAAACTTTCGTTTTTGAATATTCATGTTTTTACGTATTATTAGTTCAATATAATTCTTTTTTATGTGGTTTTTTTTCTATTTTTTTTGTAAAGAAAAATCACGACGCACATGTGGCGGCTTGAGCACTCGGCCAAGATTTTAATCACTTAGTGCTCAACGACGCCTACATGGCGTCACTAGGGACCATTTATCAAATCTCTTGTGACAAAATCAACAACAATAAACTCTAACTTAAAACCTATAACCAAAGATAATACTACTACATGTAATAGTAGTGTAATAGTAGTATTATCTTTGCTATAACAGAAAATAAATAGTAACATATATTCAAAAAACAAAAAACATTATCTCTATGCAAAAAATTTAGTTCATGAACATAACGAAATAGAAAAAGTTTTTTTTCAACTAGAATATTAGAAAATATATTTGGAAACTAAATTGGTGCAACACTTAATAAAAAAAGGAACTAAGTATTAACAAAAAATATTTTATCTAGTTTCATAGATAAAAAATGCATTTTTTTCGCAGTCTTCTATCTCCTGGGCCCTTTTCTAGTTTAGATGGACCGTGCTGAAACCCTTGGTTTTCTTTAGATTGACCTGGCTTCTCTTTGGCTTGGATTTCTGGTACCATTGCTTCAACTATTGATTCACGGTATACTAGAAACGACATCTTTGGTCTAGAATATTTGTTGTATAACATATAGGAATTGTACAACATAGTCTCCATAATATGAATTCCTACTTTTTTATACCATCGTATGGTTTTACGATGGCTGGTGTAATAGGACTGCATTTGATCTTGTAAATCTATACCCGACACATAATTGTTGTATTGCACGATTGCAAGCTGGTTTAAATTTATTAGTGCCGAATCTAGACAAAACTTCTTCCAATGTATTTTCATGCTCCGTACTAATATACAGTACCTCTCGTTTGTCCTTCCATTTACCTACATACACATTTCCTCCATAACGATGAATGGATTCGCCAGGCTTTAGTTTTGCCTTACTTACATCTTTTGCGGTTTCTTTTCTTCCCACCCGCAAAGTACCCGTGCAGTACATATTTTTTTCCAACAATTGTCTCGCAAGAGCCACAGAATTGTAATAATTATCCATGTATAGACTGTGCCCCTTATCCCAGTAATTCCTCATAAGATAAAGGACGACATTAGCGGCATGCCCTCTACCGCCCAAATCATCAAGTACACCAGTATATATTTGCATATTTAAAACAATGCCACTTAACTGGGTCACCAAATAATATTTAATTACGTACTTATGTTTTTTATTTTTTATGTACTGCTGAAACGAAAGGCGCCCGCGCCACAAAAGCATCGATTCATCTATTGAAAGGTTCTTGCCCGGAAAATAAACCGAATACATTTTATTGTTAAAAAAGTTAACTAAAGGCCGAATTTTGAATAACCTGTCACTTTTTAAATCTGGGGAATTTTCAACAAAGTGTAAGCATCGCAAAATAATTAAATATCAGTCTCTACTCATATATTTCCTGATAGGCAAATTGAGAAAACGACTGGAACGCCAGTAATCTTGCAATCTAGGTAACTAAAGAATTCATTTAATTCATAAATAAAGTCATTTCTTCTTTATCTACAGATTTCCATCGACTAATTCTAGACTTGGGTCCCGAGGGTTCGTTAAGTAGCACGTATTCTGCGTAAATCTTAGTTTGTCGTACTAATATTTCAAAGAACTCGTCGTCAGCCAGGAGTAAAAAAAAATCAACAGGTTTACCTTCACCAGGTAACGGTACCTTTAATTCTTGCTTACCAGTAAATGTAATTTGCCTAAGATTTGGGGGATATTCTGTCTATACTAATTATTTATTTTCCACATTACCCACATCATCCAATAGCTCCATGTCGCTTTGCGAGACAGTAGACATTGCATCTAGACATTCGTCAGATATTCCAGATGAATCACTCCAGTTGCTGCCTGAGTCTGGAAATGGCTCCTCATCACTCGAACTTGATAAATATGCTAATGCACGCACGCCGTTTCGGCGCCGTTCAAACATAAAATTAAACAAAAACTTGTAGCACAACTTTAAAATAAAACCCATAAGAACGTGCTCTTACGAAATCATAAGCATTACTGCAGTGCTCGTCGATTGGCAGGTAGGTATATTACAGACAGCATGAGGCCGCCATATGTGCGTCGGAAGCACTCGAGTAAGAATTGCTAGGGCGCCACATGTGCGTCTTGAGCAACGAACGTGTTAAAGGTTAAACTTGGCTTTAATGGAGATCCAACCATCAAGTAAACACTCTTCCTTACATTGAGCAATAAGCCATATCCAGATGACCAAGTTGAGTGTCATCAGAATAATTCGAGTTAGAGCAAACCTGTGATGGAAGATCTGAGGTGTATATAGCAAAAAAAGTGGATCAAGATTGAAACCTATGAAACTCCTTGAAGAAGCAACCGATAATTCTATTGTAGTCCATTCACTTCTATAATCTGCTTCCTAAACCTAAGATATACCGAAAAACACCTACAGGCATGATCAGAGAACCTAAACTAATGAAGCTTAGCCAAGAGCATCTCATGATTGATAAAATTAAATATCTTGGTATAGTCTAAGAGAGGAGATAAGTGAGGCATCCATGTTCCTGAAGTAATGGTAATCTTGCTGTTGTTGATATACCAAAACAAACCATGAAACCTGACTATATTGTAAGCAATATGTGTTTAGGGGCAACAATGTCTTTGATCATGTCCGCTACCAATAGCTCTAGCCAAACATAGGTAAAATTATAGGTTTGTAAGTGCTATAGCCCATTAAATGAGGTAATCCTTGCTGCTTTGACACAAGGTCTCACTAGTGCGGTTGTCAATATGACTGGATATTTCCCCATTTACAAACAAAGGTTAAAAATCGAAGAATAGCCATATTACCTATGTTGGCAAAGTGATCACTTATAGCAGTAACATTCTTTATTAGTTGCAATGAATACTTCGATAGTTGAATTTTATATAAATTTTCTTCAAATTATTTGGAACTTTGTTCAACTTAAAAGTCATAATTTTTTTTTTCTCTTGTATTGCATAAGAAAATGCTTAAGATTTCGGTAATGATTTTTATCTGCCTGGGCGAAAATGCTCTTATATTATTTAAAGCCTTTTTTTTCAATTTTATAGTATCAGTTATATAAGGTTTACACTGTCTATGAAATCTAATTGTTCTTAAAGAAAAAAATTATTCAAAAAACCAAATCAGTTTGAGATTAAGCTTATCAAAGGTCTCATTAATAGATCCCTGTCCTAATATTAAGTTAAAGTTAATAATCAAACAGCACCCTATTGAAGTTACGGAAATAACTATAATTAAAAAAGAGTAAGTTTAAATTGTTCAAGTGTCACATTTAAATAAGAGTACACAAGCCTATGGTCTGTAACTCGATTAAATCAACTTCAAACCACGATCCATATAAATGACGTCAATCAAGCTTACTCACTCTGAGTCACTTGAGTTGGCTCATTAATTATCCGGTACAAATTATACATTTGTAAAATTGAAATGAACACTACAGTCAAAAAATTTACATTTATATTACACAATATAATGACAATGTCGTACAAAAAAAACAGTGTTGTTAGCAATCTATCAATGATACCCAGTTATTTATAGGTGTAAGAACAAGGCCTATACATAATAGCTAGCCAACAATAAGTCAGTAAGATTATTAAAAAATAATGAAATCACTCGCCAATTAACCACACAACCCTCCATCTCTTGACAAGCGATCGCTACGAAATAGTGGATAGCCAGGGGTACTAAGCATCTGATTTTCTTAGAAAATTCCTACTTTTATAATTTATTCCTTTGATACAATTAGGTGTACATATACCCTCGAATATACGCTGATATATTAGCCTAGATACTATTGATGAAGTTGTACTTTATTGTTTTATAATAAACACATAAATTGACACAATTTTAGTAACAACATGTAACAAGTTATTATTTTCTTTATTTTCTATCTTCTTTAAGTTACTATCTTGCTTGAGAATTCATGTTTCCGATCAATCTGAATATTGTTATGTAAACATAACTGGCATTAAATTTAAGCACGTTTTTAGATTTAAATTTAAAATTAAAATTACACTTGAATCCTTATAGTGGGGATGATTTTGTGTTTGAGAGTCCTTTAAATAGGGTGGAGAGCTAACTGAGTTGCGAAAACAAGTCAAAATGAAGATCAACAAAAAACTTATATTTTATGTGTTATATCATATTCAAGTCTATTTTCTTCTTCTTTTCAATTTTTGAGCTTGTGAGATAGTAATTAATAATTTAATTTTTCCTACAAGTGACATAATACCAAATAAAATAAGTAACTCATTATGAATTCATCACAACCATTCAGATTTTACTTAACATATAACAAATTAACTTTCTCTTTTATTTTTCTTACGGTTTGTAGTCTATAAAATTGATTAAATCTCTTTTACTCCCGTACATAACAAAAAGCCCTATTTTTTTATAATCCTTTTCCATTTTCCTATCAAGCACGTCAATTATCCAAATTTGATAAATCCAATATAAGGAAAACGAGTATCTCAAGATTATTTTAAAGCCGCCCTGTCTACATATACCCAAAGTGAAAATCCAATTACTAGTTCCTGACTATACGGGAGTCTCTTGACATTTTTCCCCTGCGACACCTTAGGTAAAAAGACTTAGAAGTTCGATGAATTTTCCTCGAAAGTTTTCTTATACAAGAGTATATTTGAAGACGCGGAATTAAATGGAGCTATCTTAGTGGGATTAAGTTTAATTTTAAAACAACGTTAAAAGCACTTGATGAATTACTTATGTAACAGTAACCCAGAGATGAAACAATGTCTGTAATAGAGCCTTAACATGTAAGCATTAACTATACAGTTTTGCTTGAAATGAGGCTGGTATTAAATGCTGTGAGATGAAGCGTGGAAAACATTAAGTGAAATTATATATTTGGGGTTTAATCTCTTTAGGGTTTATGGAGAGCATAGGCTTTTACTTATTCAAGGAGTCATTTTATGTCTCTAGGAAAGTATCTTGATTAAGTTTCCTAGTTCCTTGATAGATCCTGTAATATTTTCATTGTATATTAATTAATAAAACTAAGGTTCCTTACTTTTATTATGTTTTTTTTTGTACTAGTTCTATTAAATACATTTCTTTAAAATTAATTTAATTTACCTTAAGTGCAAGTTTTATATAGAAAAACCTTAAATTCATACTCATCTGATTGAAGTATAAAGTAAATTGAAAAGTAAAATAACATGAAAGGGCTTTCTATTAAAAATTAACCTTCGTGCCAAAAGTCAATTTAGCCATTGCACTTAGGAAAAGGAAATAATGGTTTTTTTTATAAACATCCACCTTACCTAGGATATTAGAAATATGTTAATTTAATTTCCTAATGGAGTAGATTTTTTCTTACACCAAGTTTGTAAATTTAACTCTTAATTCTGCTTGTTTCTTACGTGGTAAAATCACCAGAAAAAAAACAATCCTATTTCGTCTCAATTTGTCGTATCTTTTTTACGTCTGCTTTAAGACAACAAAGAAAAAAAGGAACAGAGATATCGTATGGCCTATTTTACTTGGCAAGATTGTCAGTCGTGATTGTTTCTTCTCAAGTTTCGTAGATTGACGACAGGGAGTGTCGATATAGTTTTCGAAGAGAAAAAATGCATTATGTGTCTTTTTTTACGCGTTATTCTGGATGACATGTTTAAAATAATACTAAAAATGTGCTTGTAGGACAAAGTAATATTTTAAAAAGTCATTTATTTGGCGTATTTTATTTTGAATTTGTTGCAAACATTTTTGAAAAGGAAAAGAGAATATATTGCCTGCTTCAGTTAATATTTGTCTTAATATATTCCATCTAAAAAAACATGTTATTTCATGCTTTCTATAAAGAAAGGCATGTCGTGTCCAATTAAGTTATGCATGGTAACAGAAGATTTTTTTAACGCGTTATCAGATAAAAGTAAGTTTGATGAAAAATTTATCGTAAAAATTATTTAACTTTCTCTAATTGTACTTTTTCTTAGATCAAGTTAAATATGATTTATTTAATTTAAACAAACACGTTTTACCTGTGTAAAATCTATTACCACTAGTTGTTCTAAAAAACTTAGACACAACCAGTCCTCTTCCGTGCATTTTTCATACCATCTTGTTTGATTGTTACCTTTACTGATGTGTATAAATCTGGCTATATAGAAGTAGTAGGTCTAATTCAGAAGCTCTTTTGATAGCTCTACCATTGTTGCCCATTCCAACAACAAATTTTTTCTTTTTTCTTTTATTTACCATTCTCTCCTAAATACTCTGATTTCTAAAGGTTTCAAATTTTGTTCAGTTTATTTGACGTTTATGTCTGCAAAAGTCCAGCATTTAAATACTGCCAAGTTACTACGCTTTTTTAGTTTGGTACTTCTGGATTTTCACTACGGCCCATATTACCACTATTATGATGCCCACTGTAAGTGTTGCAAACAGATGTTAAAAATTCGTCCCTAAATTGTCGGAAACCAATTGCTTTGATTGGTTCCATTTAAGGAGTTATCGTTTTTCTTCTACTATACGTTGGTGACGATCCAATAATAGCAGCTAATTTATTGGGTCGTGAAATATATTTAATTATATATGTATAATAAATTATTTATACACTTAGTGATTTGATAAGCCTGGACGTGAAAAACAAAAACTTTTTTCATAAGGATTAAACTAAAAAAAACCTAAGTAGTGACTTAATACCATAATAAAATTATAGGTTTTGTCCATAGAGCTAAATTACGCGAAAAATAAAAGCAGTAAATAAAAATCTGTATTACTGTCAAAATTATATCAGAAGAGGAACAGCTAAGATAATTCAATGTATTGCCTATTTTGCAATGATGATAACCCAGAATGATGCCTTTTATGATCTTCCGAATGATATTTTTTATAAATTTCATTTAGCATGTAAGTCAATTCAAAAACAAATTTTAGAAAAATGATAGTGGTGTTCAAAGGTATGATTTTTTATTAGACAACTTCATTTAAACTCCAATAATTAAAAATCCGATAAAATTATTCTCATGTAATTAAAAGCATAATAATAAAAAGAATATAATTTGCAAATTTTATTTCAGGTATAAATTAATCCAAGAACAGATTTTAAGGATATAGCATAAGTTTTTAGTAACAAAGCCTAATTTTTCAAAAAATCCAGTATATGTAAAAACTACAATAACTGCCAAGTCAATAAAAAGATTCTCGTTGAACAAAAAAATTACATTAAAAAGAATATTTTTTACAAATTTTAGTTAAAGTAAAAAATAGCCCAAAAACAAATTCTAGATAGCAGATATAGATTAGAGTAGTAGTTTTCAGTTGCTGATCTGATCTTTAAAAAAATTGCAGAGTAGCAGTTTTCAGTTGCTGATCTGATCTTTAAAAAAATTGCTCTATTTAAACTTTAATTACATTATTACAAAATAGAAATGAAATATACCAGCGACAAAAAAGTAAAAAAAAATTAGATTTTTTAGATGTCATATTTATTCTATTATTAAAAGATCATGATTTTTCATTATCGAGATAGAATCAACAGAAACATTATTAAAAATCAAATTTTCTCAGTTTTTATATTCGAAAATCAAATAAATCCCATGAATCATTGAGCACTATTCCCGTTTACTTTAAAATTTTTCATATTATCAGAAATATATTTGTTTTTATTTGAAATAAATAATTTGGTTAAGTCTAATTTTCACAATAGCACATTTTATATTAAGAATAAACATTTCCACAAAAATTGCCCCTAATTAAGCACGATTTAATAAATAAAGTTTTTAATAAAATTAAAAAAAGAACACTATAAGAAACCTAATCTCTTTACTAACCTTAAAAAAATAAATTTTTTCTGTGCTTATCTAGAATAAAAACGGTTACGTTCGCCGCCAAAACCTCCCTTTATCATCTTTTTTCCCTAAACCTAATACTATTCATTAAAATTATTAAAGATACGCCGCCTCGCCGCTTCTTTTAGGGAAATTTCCTTTTTTACTCAAGAAAATTGTATGCCGACGCCTGTTAATTTCCCCCGGATTTTCTAAACCTCCGAGGGAAAAATTAACGAACCGAATTTAAATAAAAAATTATTTGTGCCGCTTAAAATATTGTATTAGTTTTTTATTTAATGCTTTATTTTTAAAACTAAAGAATTATCGCCTTTTTTGACATAAATTTAATTATTTAGCACACCAAAGTACATGGTGGAAAGTACACCCATTTTAATTCAATTTAATTAACTCTATTAGAAAAATTTTTGTTTTCTTTTATATATATTGCTAAGTAAACCCATATTATTATGTAAATTTAAAGAAAGATATAAATACAGGTACTTACTTAAAATAGAACAGAAGAGCCAACGATGTTAGAAGAGCAATGAACGATATGGAGTATCCCACGCAGTGTATACTAACGATGACTTTTCTAAACTGCAAAATAAAAATTTATATATAATAAAAGACAGCTTTAGATGTATAATTCGAAAAATATATTTGTTTAAATTTTTAACATGTTTTCAATTATCAAAAAATTGGGATGGGATTCCAAAATTGCAGCCAGAACCATTCCAAGGAGTTGTATTTTTTTGGAATAGTTCTTTGAGTGATTTTAACGCAAAAAAAAAAATATTTTAAATGTAAGTCTCAACATTTTTCAACACCAAAATACATCGAGAAAAAAATGTTTTCTGGGTTTTTTAACCATTCTCAGAAATAAAATTTAATTATTGGAACAATATTCAATTAGATTATGCATTGAGACAATAAATTTATTAACTTACTAATTAAAAAAGCCAAATAATATTCCTATAAAAAGTTTTATGGATTTTATCTAAACGAAGGAGTATTGTCTGCAATTAAAATATTCCCTATAATTAAAATTAATTGTGTTATAGTTAAAAAAAAGCTAACTGACTTTCCTTTAAGAACTAATATTGACTTAATCCAAACAAAGGATCATAATACTCAATTAAATTATGCATTAAAACATGAAATTTTATAGAAATACTAATACTATTGTTTAACGCAATAAAACTCCAAATTTCTTTTCCTTTCAACATAAATCATCCAATAATAAAATGTTCAATAAAAACTTTTTAATAAGGCTTTTAATACTAAAATCGTTCTTTAAAAGAGCTTAAAATTGGACGTTCAACTTTCAGTTTCCAAAAGCTTTTTATTCCTTAAATGCATCGTCTACTCCTAAGAAAATAAATATTTTATGAACAATAAAGTTTTTTAATGTGAAAAGGGCTCATGCTTAATTAAAAATTATGTGGACCTCTTAATTTAACTTTTCTGCTTGGATTCTTCAAGACGTATTCTTTTAAGTTAAATAATAATTTGTAACGAAATTAAAATCTGCGTGTCTAATTTACTTTCTTATATAAAACAAATCTATAATTAAAGTTAGATCTCATACTATTCGAGAGTTGAACGACTTAAATTCAATTATGACTTCGAATTTTATGAACTCCGATCTGCTTCGATAAATTTAGTATCTAAGGCATTTTATTATGCTCATAACGTCTTATTATACCCTTAATATTGAGATAACTATGCATATAAAATGTAGCCATAAAAAGCTCATTTAGCCGAAAATATGTTTTCATTTTTAGAAATATGTGGGTATTTTGATCTGTTTTGGAATTTACGTATAAAATAATCCTTTCTGACAATATTGCACTTCAAGTAGATGTACTCGTGATAAAACAAGAAATATAAGCTTTGTTCTATTTATTTTTATTAAATCTCAGTTTTTAAGTTGATAAATAGATTTAAGTTTTTTGAGACTCTTACCCATAAATCTTCCGTGTTGACGCAAGTCGTATAGTTCACCCAAGTCTTGTTGTATTCTTCGTGGAAGTACCAGCTGCCATGGGGTTCGCATTTATAAAAAACATTATCTGCAAGCAATAAATAAAATATGGAAAAAAAAATATTGTCAGAAAAACACTAAAAATATTTGAAAAATTAAAAACATGGTTTTTACCAAGGCGGTCCTTACTTCATTATTTTTTTGATATACAAGTGATAATAATTTTAAAATAGTAAATTCGAATTTGAAAAGTAAATGACGAACGCTTAATAATATTATGTGAATATTTTAAAAATATTTTAGGCCACTAATAGAGGTGATTCAATTATGTATTTATAAAAATCAAAAATTGTCAAATAACGGTTCTAATATAGACTAAAGCTTAACAAAGTGCATATAGTTTTCAATTAAATTATGTATTGGTGTATATTAATTATTAGTCTTATAAGCAAAGTAGAACGTAACTAGAAGGCTATACATATAATTTACTATCTAAAAAGTTACATTCTAATATTGGAGCATCATGTCCAGTAAAATTATGCATTAAGATGCAATATTTAAAAAGCTAAATAATGTACTTCTCTTAAATTGGGTAAGGAACTATTTGATTTTAATTCAGTAATTCAGTAATAGCAAATAGGCGGTAAAACCCATAAAGCTATTGCTGTGATAATTTCTTCACTATTTTTAAGATCACTATCAAGACAGTTCTTGGAAGCATTTATGTTTGTGATAAATACAGTTTTTTCAGATTAGATAGACCATGCATATTCTACTGTCCGTTACGTCTATGAGATCTAAAAGGTCAATAAGGTACAGGATATTTGAACTATCATGATCCCTACGTCGAACCCTGGATAACGGATTACTGACATTATTTATTTCACTTTTACTTAGTTGTATCTCTTTCTTAGCATATCACCAATTATGATCAGTAAGTTTCCAAGAAGTCCGACTTTAATTAATAAGAAGTTGTGTGCCACTTTGTCAAATGCCTTTTCGTAGTCCAAGTAAATAACGTCTGTTGGTTGACTACTATTACAATTTTTATCATTTAGACATTCTTATAAATTTATTGTTGTAGAGCTAGTGGATATAAATTTATTCCGGATAGTGGCATATTCTCTGGAAAAAATTGTTTAATTCTTGGGCAACTATCTTTTTCATGTATTTAAGAGGATTTCAACATCGATTGAATGGTAATTTTCTATTTATGTATACACTTTTGCATCACTTCAGCTAGCACTGGACTGAGCGTTTCAATACAGTTTTAAAGGATGATTGTATGTATTCTGTTTGAACCTGGACTTAATTCCTTTTTCATTTTTTTCAGCGCTTCATTGACTTTTTTGAAGAAAAAGTTAAAGTTCACTTTTTCTTCAAAAAAGTCTATAATAGAAGCCTAAGAAAAATATTTATCATACTGATTTGCAAATAATGTTGCCATCTCTTATTAGTAAATCCTAAATGTTGCCATCATTTAGGATTTCCTTATAAGAGAGATTATTAGCAACTCTGTCAAATGCCTTGGCAAAAGCAGTAGAAATAAAATGACCATTTTTTAAAGTATCCAATAGTGCTCTACAACCAGGTTCAGGGTAACCGACGAAACCACTGGAAGAACGTTGTTAAACATTACTTTTTTTAAATAAAAATGTGTTTTGGAAATTATTTATGTGCGTAAATTTATAAAACGGTTCAAGGTTTCAATATTCTTATTATAATTGAATTTTGCTGGAAAATTCACACTTTCCCTTTTTCTTAAGATTATCAGATATGAGTTGACTGTATACGAAATATATATGATATTCAGCAGATAATATTAAAATATATATAACATATAAGCACCAATTCTTTTAAAATATTTTTTTTTCAAAAATTGATTAAAGTATTTATAAAAAAATTAAAATAAAAACTTGATTTAATATATTTTTAATTTTTCCAAAAAATCTAAATTTTCTACTGTTTAAACCTTCTTACTGTTAAAAACGTGTTTAATTTCACTTCTCTTTAAAAATTCAATATTTGGTTATAGATCCATGCTAATTCCAATTTCATTTTAAAAAATTCAAAAAATTAAAATTCTCTTATTATTTTATAATATTTTAAATGTTATTAATAGCTTTTAAATTTTTCACTTTTTATACCTTTTATTTCATTTTATTCAAATTTTTGAAAGAAATCTGAAAAATATCTATTTTTTCAGATTTGTCTTAATAATTTGCAATATAATTTTTTTTAAATAAAAATATATGTTACTTCAAATTATATTAATACTATATTCAAAATATAGCGTACTCAAATATTATCAATACTTCGTCTCTTGTTATTTATATTTCAAGTACGTCGATTGTTATTACCATATTTTATTATATTTATTTTTTTTATTATATTATTACACAATTTAAAAAAAGCCACGTGCATAGATTTATTATCATTTTGATTATTCTTTTAAACTACTTCCGGTAAAATTAAAATAATCGCTATTTGAAAAAAATTAAGACAAAAAGAACATACTTTTACATGAAACCTCTTATTTTTTAAGGTTTCAATGATATACATTTAAAATGTCGAATTAAGCTACTGTGATATATATTTAACTCAAATAAAATATTAACTCAAATAATATATATTTAACTCAGAAAAATTATTTATGAAAACCTGTTAAATTTATCACAGAATTATATTTAATTATTTTAAGTTAGTTTTTTAGAGACATGCAAAAACAACAAAAGGTAAGACACTTTAATTTTTATAAAGTCTTAAGTATATATAGTTTTTTTGATTAATACCTAGAACTCATTTTCCAAATTTAAACAATATTTTTTGCTTTAATTAAATAACTCTTATAAATTTACATTCATCACGTCCAATATGGAGTCTAGAATATGAGCTGAAACTGTTTCTAACCTTAGTTAGAAATAAAAATCTTTGCATTCTGTTATAAGGTGAACTTAATTCTGCTGTATAATGAATCATTTGTCCTTTCCGGTTTTTTTATTTCGTACCAAAATATTTTAACATCTGGTTCTGATTGCTCTCCTTCTGGTGGAAATTTTATTGTTTTATCTTTCTCATTTCAATAGCGACGAATTTCTCTCGACGAATTAATTTTATATATTGAGGGGTTATATCCTTATAAATTATGCATTTAAATATAAAATGGTTTATATTTGCCTTAAATAGCCGTAACTTCAGATTGTTTGCTCCTACTACAATAAATTTTTTACTCCCTTAACGGTAATAAATTTTGCATGAAAAATCTTTATAATACAGCAATAAATTTCAAGAAAATTACCGCTCATTTACCTTTCTGTTCCCACGTAGATTTTACGAAATATATTTTTTTCTCAACGGGGATCAAGAAGCTGTAAAAAGTGTTACGGGTCCGTTCAAACAAAGAGTTTTATTTATTTTGGGATACAAGAGCTAAAAAACCTATTTGCGGCATACAATATTTCACAATAATAAATTTAAAGAGATTTATAAAAGTAAGCTTTGTAGATACTTCATACGATTTATCCTTTTTTTTTCTTCCAATTTGGACCAAATATTGGCTCGCAATTATAGACCCAATCAATCTCTATCATTTTTATGACACCAATAAACCCATTTCCAACCCACTTCCGCCACATTGTCACATATCTAACGCTCATACATAGTAAGTAATTTGGCCTTTAAAAAAGCTTTCAAGTCGTATCCGGGGCGGAATCTATTGTGCGATGTATTTCCACGTCTTCAAGTTACTCTATGTAATTTTTCCATTGTGTCACGAAACTTGAAAGTGCCATAACTGTGGGCGATAAAGTATATATAAAAATAATTTTTAAAATGGGGCTTTTCCTTGTATATGTATGAAATGAAAATGTCTTTAATAAAAAGAAAATTTTAAATTGTATTTATAAGTTAACGTTATATCTACTAAGTCTACGATTTGTAAATATTTTCGCAAATCATCCTAGAGTCTTACCTAAGTTTTTAAAGGTCAAAAGTTCAGTGGTAGAGCTTTTCCAGCAGACTCTGTTTTTTATTCAATTTCTGTTCCATTTATTCCATTTTCGTGCCCTTATTTTAATTAAAAAAAGAGGTTTTTATGCCTGACTAGTATGGCAATATACAAATGGCAAAAGTGTACATTTAATTTATGTATTGAATGTATTTCTTTTGCTATTTAATAATTAATTAGTTCTGGTAGTTTCATATGTATTGCAATTTATTTTTTTAAATTGCCATCATGTTCATTTAAGTTATGCATATTTTTTTCTAATTTATCTATATTTAATTAATTCATTTTTGTAAATTTATATATAAAAAATAAATAAATTTAAACAGACACATTTTTATTTCTGTTATATTCGTACCATATTTATAAACTTAAAAAAAAATAATTAAATTTTTTTAACATAAAATAGCGATCTCCAGTAGTTCTTTAAATTTCTAATGATGTTTATACTGTTCTTATAAGCTTAGTTTATATGTTTTTTAAATTTGGGTTGCATTTTTTTTTTAATAAAGTAACAATCATGTCCACTTAAGTTATGCATGCTAGTTTTTTATATATTTTTGTATGTTTTAATAAAAATAATAATTTATAGAAGATTTACTCTTTTCTTTAAATTTCTTCAATATTTATGAACTAAATAAACATTTTTATGAAAATTTTGAAGTTGCGTTTTATTTTCAAAAAGTTACAATCAGATAAAGATTATGGATTTAGTTAATTTTTATATTTATATTTTTTGCATCTTATTTAAAAATAAAATTGTTAATTTCTGTTATATTTTCACTACATTATATTGACGTAAAATAAAAATTAATTTGAATATTTTCTTATATAAAATGGAAACCAGTATATTTGAGTTATGCACATTCAATCACACCTTTTTTCTCTTTTTATTATAATACTTTTTAAATTTTATTTTTAAATTTTATATTTACACCATATTATAATCTACGGCCTTAGTTCGACTTATAATTTTTCATATTTTTTTAAACTTAAAATGTTTATTTTTTCATACAAAATAGCAATAATATCTATTTGAGTTATGCCTATTTCGTTATAATATTTTTTATTTATTTAGATAATTTTTGCAATTTCATATTTACTGCATTTTGTTTATCAAAAATTTACTTCGCTTTAAATTTCTAAAATGCTATTCGTTAGGCTTAGTTATTATTTAACAAAAATTAAGTTTCAACGTTTTTAATATAAAATTGTTATCATGTCCATTTAAGTTATGCTTATTTTTTTAAACTATTTTAATTAGTTTGTGTAACTTTATATTTCTTGTTAATTCAAAATTTGCTATTTTTTCTTAAATTTCTGACTTGTTTATACTATTCACACAGACCTATTTTAAAACCATAACAAGTTTATATTTCCTTTATATAAATTAAATGTCATATCTGTTTAAGTTATGCATAAATTCATTGAAATATGTTTATTCAATAGAAATAACTAATTCAATTCCATTCCAAACTCTTATAAAGCTTTATAGGACGTAATAATTTATTAAACTCGTTTATTCATTTTCCTAACTCCCATTGCCATACATAATATATAATTGTTGTTTCTTGTGTGCTAACCTTTCTCAAACTTCAATTAAGATCATCAGATTAACGTGAGCTTTACCTATGTTACATGTCATAATATACAAGCAAAACATATTGTAGTCATCTATTTTAGGTAAACCTTACACGAGCAGTATAACTGACATGTAATAAATAAAAAGGAAATTTTCGTGACCGAAAATTTAGAAACACTCCGAGAAATTCCATTTAAATTCTGTCTTTCTTTATATGACTTGCCAGACACATTTTCTAAAAAAGTAACTTACATTATAACAAACTTTTCGAAATTTTCAGCTTGTTTGCTCTAAACAAAGTTAAATTTAATTTTTCTCGGGCATCACTGACTGCAAAACTAATTCCGTTTTGCATTAAACTTTTTCGTATCTACCTTAAAAAAAATAAAAACTCTTAGAGGTAAAATTTAATAAGCGTTTACTCGTCTCTACATACGTCTACTACTTGCTGAAAATAAAACATTTATTATTAAAAAAAGAGTATGGCCCTAACCTAAAACCAATATACTTTTGGACCAAGAAAATTTAAAATTTCCCGGAAAACTTTATATTTTCATATGGTCAAATCTCTGAGGCGAAATCTCTCTGGCAGAGCAGGAGATTTAATAAAAGGAGATTTTACGGTTTCTCGTTAAAACTCCAATATCAAGGTTATGAAGTCACGGCACTGTAAAGGAAATTGTTAATAAATATTATGACTTTTCTTACAAGGTTTTCGCTAGTTTTACTCAGGAAATACCACTTTAAGATAAAACTTTTATTGGTTAGCTAAAGGACATCAGTTGATCGAAAGTAATAAAAACAGCGGTTTAGTGTTATAAAAATCTTGTTAATAGCTATTATTTAAACAGGCTTTAAACATAGTTGGCCTAAAAGTGACTAAAATATATTTTTTTTAATTATACCCAATAACCTAATAGTTATTACTCAATATTTAATAAAAGAGTTGTTATGACTTAGAACATATTTTAAGCAAACACGGTCGTATTTGCTTAAAAAATTGATAAAAAATTTACTACTATAAATGAGTGATCAAATGTGAGCCTAAAATCAATAACATTAATATAACAGACCAATAAAATATTAATTATTTCATACAGATATTTATGCTAATTTATTAGTTTTATCTGGAATTAATTACAGATTTATTACTATAAATGGGTAAATACAAGCGGAATTAATCGAAATAAATAAAATAATTATTGTGATTTTAGTTAGCCATTATTGAGCTGAAATTAAATAATTAATTATAGTTTTAATTTATTTTGCTAATAGTTTTATACTACCGCGGGCCTAAAATCAATAAAATCATCAACCAGGAATTAATAAAATTTTAGGTTTTTTGTTTGTAATTTGTTGAAGGTTTGTTAACAATAATTACAAAGTAATTTCTTAAGATCTATAAAATTATTTTTATGGTTTTGACTATTTTGAATTCCAATCAATCAACCTGAAAGTATTAATTTCTGTCAATAGTTTTCATATCTCTGTCAGCGGTCTAAAATCAATAAAAATTCCAAACAGAATTGATTAAATGTTAATCATTTGATGCCTGCAGTGAGTTACCTACTTAAAATGAATAAAACAATTCTTACTTCAGTAAATTAATTGTGTATAAGATTTATCTATCTGGAGTTTATTAGATACTTAAATGAAACTAATAAAAAAAACTGTGATAAATATGCTTCTATAGGCCTAGAATTGATTAAATATTTATTATCAAATATGGCCAAGAATAACAGTTCAAAGTCTGAAATCAATAAATTTTGATGTGCTTTATATTTACCCATAATAAGAACTAATAACTATTTTAAATAGAGTAATGAAGGAAAATAAATGATTTATTAATTGTGATTTTGATTATATTTATTAGCAATTATTTTCATCTTGTAATAAGTTAATTAATTTTAAATAGACAATAATAACAAGATCAATTAGAAGGCACATCAAAAATAATTCAAAATATTTTTTAATAATTAGAAATATTAAAAGTTTCATTGTCAGCTATCGTCAAAAATCAATAAATCAAAATCTTAAATAAACCTGAAGACAATTCCAATGTGACTTCTACATCTATCAATAATTAGTTTATTGAAATAAATGATCTAATAGTTGTCATTTTTGTTATATTTATTATTCATTATTGTCACCTTTATATCATGAAACTGTAAAAAAATCGTATAAATACTTATTATCTGAAATTCAGTAAAAATTAGCCATTATAATTTTAAATATATATAAAACATCATAAATTATATACTTTTATTATAATGGGAATAAGTAGAAAATTAATATACAAGGCATATTGAAATTAATTAAGAACTAAATATGCTAATTAATTAAAAACAATTAATTTTAATTTCGCTTGTATATGCCTGGAATCAATTAAATAGTTATTCTTAATTATTGACAAAAACCAATAATTCGGTTTCTGAAATCAATTGATGTGTCTGCTGCGTCCATCAATAATTCAAATAATTATTTTATATAAGTATTAATGTTAGTTTATTGTTACATATTTAATAAACCGTTAACAGCATTAAATTGATTATAAATTATTATGAATTATAAAAGGTAATAATTAATTTGATTTCTGGAATACTTAATAAGAGTCGTCTTTATAGAAGTTTTGAACTACATGAATATCGTGAATAAATAAAATTCTAAAATAAATCGAATAAATTAAATTTGATTGTGATCATCAACATTAAATCAATGAAATATATATTTAGTTTTTCTTACAGATTTAAAAGTAGGTAATTTTTAAGGGCGAAATGATAGTCACCCCAATCGTTCCCACAAAGACTTTTACAATGGCAAAATACTTAAAATTTCAGCAAATTCAGGCCATTTTAAATTCAGAAATTTTACAGCAAACCGAACGTATATATCAGCAGTCGTAGTAGTAGTAGTTCCAGTTTAGACATCGAAATTTATCGTCTATGAACTACAACGGTCTCTAATAATTTGGTGGCGAATGGAATTGGGTTCGGCTGCATGAATTATCACTCGGTGCTATTGACGTTAATGGTGATGGCCACAGTTTGGCATACTATACAGGAAAGTGCTAATTTGCACGTACGTATGCGGATAACATGAAATTTATCCTCTTTTTCAGGCTAAACAAACTAAAAAGGTGGATCCATTAATAATTCCTATTTTCGAAAAGCTAATTTTAATGCTAAGCGTCACGTCGCAAAGAAATCTAAAAATTAAATTAGGTGACTCTCATATTTTTCTCCCGAAGGGCCCTAGAATAAAAATGCCTAAAAGTTCACTTAAAAATCACTTAATTATTTAAATTTCCGTTTTATCCTTCCCAGCGGGTCTTTATTATTAAGATTCCTTGTTTTAAAAACTTTAAATAAAATTTTTTTGCGTTGAAAGGCGTTGACAAATAAAGACATTCATAAATAAATAAATTTGCTTTTCTTACTTGTTTTTTCAAATCCGGCGATAAAATCGGGACAGGATTGATTGGCAATTTTCCCTGCGGGTGTCTCTGGCCAGCACGACCATCCGTCAAAAAATGTCGGACAAAACAGACCTAAAACAAATAGTAATTAATGGATGGATCTCCATTTGCTACGTTTAATAAACATTTGTTCATTGTACCCAATTAGGTTATGCATTTAAATGTAAATTGATGTCTGAATTTTAAAACCTCTAATAAATAAGTAGTATCCAGAAAAGTAGCATACATTTAATGAAATAAATATTTAGATTTTTGGGTTTTTTCCACTCGTGAATTCCAATCAGAAAATATAAAAAACTTAAGGGAAAAATATGGTGGCCATATCCAATAAAGTTATGCATTACAAAAATACTTCTCAGCTTCTTAATTAAGCATTTAATTTGTTTTACTTAATGCTTAGCTTCTTAAAATGTACGTTCTTAAATAAACTCATTTTATTACTACATATAAAATTAAGAATTCAAAATCACTTTGGAATACTTGTTTGGAATACTGTGTATTTGGTTTACTATAAATTTAATTAAATTTTTGTTGTGATTGAAGTTCTTAATAACCAGAAAACAATGCTAATTGCATCCAAAGAATATTTGATTATAAGTACTCTGAAATCAATAAAATAGTTATTACCAATCGGAATCAATGAAATCTGAGATATGGCAGATTTTTTGCTTGGAATGAATTAAATATTTAGAAATTATGGTTTGCAATGAATTTTATGTACTTAAAGCAAATAAATTTTATTCCCATATACTAGTAAATAAATTGACTTTAAAAATACCTATATTGTAGTAATATCCAGAAAAGTTATGCATAATTAATTATTGACTATTTGACTTGCCTACATTTTTTTATTATACTTTCCTTTATATTTTAGTTTTTTTAAAGCACATTCTTTTATAGTTTCTGTTTTACTATATAAAGAAAAAATAAAAACCCTAAGTCTCGGTGTCAAAATATTTTTTATGTCCCAAAGGTTACTGTTTCGCTTAAATAAAGCATCATCACCTTATGAACTAGTAATAAATCTCACAAGATGACCTGCTTAGTATGCATATACGGTTGATAAATATACCAAAACCAAAACTATACCAGAAAAGTACGTAATTCTAATTGTATTCAATAACTATTTGAGGATGGTTATCCTTAGAATAAACAAAATATTCATTACCAATCAGGAATTAATGGAAAATTGTTAGTATCTTATTTTTTACCTCAATTTTATTAAATATTTAGCAATGATTGTTTCCAATGAATATTATGCATTTGAAGTAACTATATAATTGTTAATACCAATAGACCAATGAATAAATTGACCTTAAAAGTAGACGTATAGTGGTGATATCCATAAAATTATGCACTTATAGTTGACTGCTTGATCCTAAATTTTATTGGTATACCTAATTGTAGTTTCCTTAAACGTATGATCTTTGATATTGTTATTCTTACTTCCAAGCATACATTCAATACGGGGATAATTATTCCAGTTTTATGCCTGTAATAGTCGTTAATGCATCTTTTATTGCACACATCTTCGAAGTATATATTTTACGATGGGGCTATAAGGTTAAGGCTATAATTGCTTCGCAATTTTTCCTTAGGCGAATCGTAAAATGAATCATCAGATTACTCGGTTTGATGGGGCATTTTTCAAAAGTTCCTTTCTGGTTTTTAGGTTAATATCAGCTACATGATATGATAGCATAACAAGTGAATGAAAAAGCTATTTATATCAATATGGAACGCAATTATGCCATCTAAATAAATATTGAAACGGTCATAAGCATGATTTAATTTTAAAACAAAACATTTTCGGTTTTATTATCTTCATAATTTATTTTACAAATAGCTATAAATTGCGGGTTAGCCGGTTATTACAGAAACCATTAGCTTCTTATATCAATATTGATAAAACGTTTTTAATGGGAAACGTTAAGTGATTAATTAAAAACTTGCAAAAATGCTTCAATTTACTAGAATATATTTATTATTTTATTTTAAAATTTATATTAAAAAGACTAATAGTAAATAACGTTCAAGGTCTGTTTTAATAATTAAACATATTTGGTTTCAGCTTTAGATACATTTGTTGTAATTTCTTCTAATTCTGTTATATAATAATAATTAAAATTGTTGAAATTTTACTGAAAAATTTATCAAAATTTACATATTTTCTAAAGACTATTTATATAATTTTCACGTCCAATTTAGTTATGCATTTAAATATTTAATATTCTTTCTATCTCTTTTAATTTAATTTCGAATTAATAATTTCTTTAAAAAATGTATGAAAATGAAATATATAATATTTTCAATATCCAATAAAATTATGCATGTTAAATAAATATTTGACTTTGTAGGATTTGTGTAAACATTTTTCTTTCAAGGTCCATTGCCCTTAATAAATTTTTTTTCAGTGTATTATTTTATTTAAAACATTAATTCTTAGATCATTGTGATTTTCATTACAATACTCATTTAAATTTAAAAAAATCCTCTACACACTTCAGTGTCTAGGTATATAACCTTATTGGAAATAATAAAAAATTATTAAAATATTTGTTATATCCAATTAAGTTATGCATCCTAAAATAAGTATTCAATTCCTATAGCATTAATTTATAATTGATGACATGTATGTTCTTATGTTCCGTTTTACTTTGAAGTCACGTTTCATATATTCAAAGGATAATTCTAATTTAAGGCTCCTTTTAAGCAAAAATGTTTCTAGAGTCCAAGTTGCATTAATAAAAATAATACTCAAAGCAATTAAAACTTTATATCAGTAAAACTAGGTTATTCACATAAAAGCAAACTGATAAGAAACAGCCAGACAACCAAACATATCAAAATATTAAGTTTGAAGTTAAGTCATTAATGCTGTTTATTTTGAAAACAATGTTCGTATACGCCAACATCTGTCATCACAAGTTTCACATTCGTTAAATAATTTAGTTTAATATTAAATCAGTTTTAAACTTTAGACAATAATGCGAACGTATGTTCGACAACAAATAAACAAAACAGGCCGAAAATAAATTCTTGGGAATTGTAAACTGCAAAAACAGGCTCGAATCACTTAAAGTACACTCATTTTCCATTAAATATCAAAAAGACCGAAGGGACTAAACTCAGAAGTAAGCAATCCCTTATTGTCAGAGGGGGTTTGAAAAAGTTTGATTTACGAAAAGGGTCTGCTGTAAAACAATCATGATAATGCAAATAGCTTTTTGGGACTTACTGGCTGTTTTTTAAACTTAACAAGCTTTTTGAGTTTTAATGATTTATTAGGTCAAAGTGATAAAATCCTATAATTTTTTGCTATTAAATAAATATAAGGGACCAAAACGGTACATTTTTAATTCACTTACCTTCCTTGGAAGGATTCTCATCAGAGACGTTCTCGAAACAAAGTTTCTTCCTTTCTTCGATAATGAGGTTTTCGTCCAAAGGTAGAGCCATATTTAAATTTGTAAAATGGCTTCAGCTACACTTATATACTCAACATGTTTGTTGACACTATAAAAGTCACTGAAAACACACAATTTCGATGTTTTTTTTCAGACTGTTTTGTTAACTGTTGGTCACGCTACTAATTGACTGAAAAATGGTCAATTTTACTGTAAAGCTGCTAGACCTGCAAAAGAAAAAATAGTTTAAAAAATTGGTTTATGGTGATATGATAAAATTTGTACTTTTTTTAAAATATGTCCGTTTCATTTTCGTTATTTTCTGATGAAAAAAAATTGAATTATTAAAAGTCGGTATTTTTTTATATTTTTAATATTTTGGACAAATTAGCTTTCATTTTTTTTATGTAAAATATTTTATTTTGGTTTAAACCATTTAAAAAATTTCTTAAATTTTTATTAATTAATTTTTTTCTGCTTTAAAGGGTAAAATAACTCCAACAAATTTTTCATGATTTTTTTTTCCAACCAACGTTTTATTCAAATTTCTTATATCTATTTTGTACAGTATACAATTTTAATAGTTTTTTTCTTAAAATATTTTTTTTGTTTCTATAAAATTATTTAAAACTTTGATTTTTTTAAAAATTAATTCAACCGTTAGTCTAGTTGGACTAAAAGGAAATAATTTACTGAAAAACCTCTTTTATTGACGTATTTTTTTACACAATTTTACGACAAATACGATTTTGTTACTTATTTTTTTGTTTAAAGCTAAATAAAAAATACAAAATATTGTTTTTTTTTTATTTTTCCACGTTTTACTCATTGGACTGCATCCCACCTTCTAAGTTAGATAGTATTAGTTAGACAAATAAAATTTCTCATAAACAAATAAATAAATTATTTATTACGTATGTTTTAAATTTTTTTTTATTTTTTAACTTCGTTTAAATTTTAAATGTTCATTTTATTATAGCTAAGCTTTGCCAACTTTTTAGTGTTAATATATATACATGACCAATTTTTTTCATCTTTGGAAAACTGAGAAAAATATTTTTTAAAAAGAGACAGAAATTTAATAAAGAAGGTGAAAAACAACAACAGGGTTAAATAAGAAAATCAAGAAATCTAATGCACTTAAAGTAAAGTGTTAATAAAACTAAAAAATAATGCCCTTAAAGCAACAATTCTGGTGGTTCCTAATTACTTTGCCCTAACTTTTACTGTAGTACTGAAGATTATATTAAGAGTGTAAAAATTTTATATGAAAACTCTGCAAAATCTTTGCTATGGGCCGATATATACTGCTTTAGAAAACTATAGTTAATCGTATTATTTTTAATAATTTTTGGTTAAACGAGCTATGTAAACTAATTTTTTTCCAATTTGATAAATTCAAGGAACTAGTTTTAAAAAAAGAGACATTAACATTAAACGACTAATAAGATAAAAAACAATAAGCGCATTAAATAAGAAAAAATTAAGAAATGCAACGCATTTTAAGTAAAACGTTAATAAACTATAAAAAATACCCTCAAACCAACAATTTTGATGGTTTCTTATTGCTTTGGTTCAAATATTGCCCTATAAATAACTATTACTTAATCCCCCAATATACTTGACTCTTAATTAATAAATGAGATAACAGATTTACAACTTAATCTATTTTTAAAAAAGTAACACAGACGAAAAACAATAAGAAGGTTAAATAGGAAAATCAAGAAACCTAACGCATATTAAAGAAACCGTTAATAAAACTATAAAATAATGCCCTTAAACAACGATTTTAGTGATTTCTCATTGTTTTGCTTCAAATTATTTCTTACTACGCAAATTATGATCTCAAAACTTTAATTATTTTACCTGAAAATTTAAAACAATCATTATTTCTTTTTAAAAGCTATGTTCAGCTATATCGTTTTTATTGTCACAGTGTAATAATTTTTATAATTAAAAGATCTACGTAAACTAGTTTTTCCAGTCTGATAAATTTAGGAAACTATTTTTAAGAAGATAAACATAAATAACTAAGAAGAAGAAAAATAATAAAATGGTTAAATAAGAAAATCAAGAAGCATAACGCATTTCAAGCAAATCAGTGATAAAACTATAAAAAGACAATTAAAGCGACAATTGTAGCGGCTTCTAATTGCTTTGGCCTAAATATCGAGGGTCAAAACGCAGGACCTCGTAACTAACATTTTTGGTTAAATTAGTTTTAATATACCATTATGCGTAGAATAGATGCTGGCATCTGTTGACCAAGTTAGATATTAATCAGTTTTTAATTTTAGCGGCAAATCGCAAAAATCATAACCTCATATTTACATTCGCGTCTACCTCGTATTTGTCAGTTAACCCTTGTTAGCGATCGTTACTGTTGTTGTTCGTGGAAGTGCTTTGTGTTTTTGGCCGGTAAGATTTTTGAAATAGCTAAAATTTTATATCACTTTGAAAATAGTTGTTTTAAAGTTGTTGTTAGTAGTTTGTGTTTAATTTATTTTATAATAAATATAATTTTTCTTTACCTAAACCACATTTTTTTCCCAGGTAACACGGTTACGAGGTCCTGCATTTTTTTAAATTTAAATTGTATTACCATTTACGAGTTGCTGTTTAAGACTACTAATACAATTATAATGTCTAGCCGAGCAAGAAAAATAGTGGCAATGGCTAAAAATCTAAACTCAAATAAATTAAATACAGTAACTAAATGCCTAGGACAAGAAAACGACCTGAACTTGTCAAATATAAGTGATTTTAACAATGAGTCTTTACTCGAGCTTGAGTTGGACCAAATTCTAAGCCCTGAGGATATTTCTGAACTAATCAATAATGCGGAGGTCGTATTCGAAAGCTATTTAGAGCCACGAATTCTCAGCACCTGTCCCGATCAAATGGCAAATATGGAAATCAAAGAAGCTACGATATCAGATCCCATCCCTAAAACAAACTTTATGGAAGCCAGTTTGAGTGAAAGCGTTACAAATTCATTTACGGATGACGTACCCGAAGAAAACACTTTGTATGATCCTGATTACGACGCCACTAGGGAGCCCGATGAACCCAACTTATCTGAAGAAAGTATGGCCGAAGACAATTCAAATGAAGGACTGCAAGAGCAACTTTCAGAAGAGGATAGCGATTTAGAACAACCTGTAGGTGAACATGAAAATAGAAAGCGAAAAGGATACAATAAAAGGGCTATTAATAAAAAACAACGGCTGATAGGCAAAAGCTACATGGGATTCACAAAGCCCAAGAATCAAAAAAATAAGTTTCAAAACAAAAATCGCCAGGAAAGGAAGATAAAAGAAAGGTGTAAGTGTTTAAACAAAAAAAAAGTGAAGGATGCTACAAAAAAATGTTTTCTTATTTCAAACGAGGATCGAGAAAAGTTATTCAAGAAGTTCTGGGAAGATATGACTTGGGAGCAGCGAAAAGTGTTTGTTGAAAATACTGTCAAAGTATGCGATAAAAAGAGGCCGTCCAAACAAATCAATTCATCTCGTACATCCCAAACACTAAATTATTCTTTTATTATCGGTAATCAATCCATTACTGTTTGTAAGAAAATGTACTTGAATACCCTTAATCTCGGAAAATGGTCCGTACGACCTGGGCGATGAATTCTGAAAATGGCATGGCTAGTAGCAACCAAACCGATATAAGCAGGAGGGAGAAACGACAAGATATTTTTAAAAATTACAGAAACTTTCTTACCGAGTTTCTTCAAGATTTAAACAAGCTTCCTTTACATTACTGTCATAAAGATACCAACAGAATGTACTTGGAACAGTCTTTTTAGTCATGGTCCGATTTATACCGTATCTACATGGGGCAATGCCAAAAAAAGGGGCAAAATTCAATGTCAATTATTACAATGACTAAACTTGCCGACGAAATGAAAATCTCAATATTCCGACCTAGAAAGGACCAATGTGATGTCTGTTTTAAGTATAAGAACGAAAATATAGAAGCGGAAGAATATAAGGAACACATTGAGAAAAAAAAATTAGCAAGACGTGAAAAAGAAATAGATAAGGAGAAGGCGATAAATAGTGAGTTTCACATGATGACCATGGATGTGCAAGCTGTGAAGCTATCTCCGCAAATACCAGCTAGCACGTTGTACTATAAACAGAAGTTGTGTTGCCATAACTTCACGATTTATAATTTAGTCAACAACCAAGCCGTTTGTTATTGGTTTAACGAAACTATTGCCAATGAACAAGCATCTATTTATGCTTCCTTTTTAGTAGACTACTTACAAGAGCAACTTTTAACCCAAGAGGCCAAAAGATTTATCATTATTTATTCTGATGGCTGTACGGCGCAAAATAGGAATAGTATGCTCGCTAATGCTCTTCTTTATTTATCAGAGAAGCATGAAGTTTCAATTACGCAAAAGTTTTTGGTCGAATGAAATCCATAGAGCTATTGAAACCTGCTTAAAAAACAAAGAAATCTATTTACCAAGTGATTATTTAAAAATCACTAAGCAAGCACGTATTAAAAATCCCTATTTAGTAAAGAATATGGGCTACGAGTTTTTCAAAAACTACGGCCATAAAGATTTTTTAAAGTATGCCTCGATTCGGCCTTCAAGAATGAATAATGATAAGGCTATTGTGACCAATATTAGAGCGTTACAATATTGTAATGGGCAAATTTCATTCAAGTTAAAATTTTCATAGGAAGACTTTCACCACCTTCCCCTAAGACCAAAAAATGTTAACTTTAACAATGTAATATTTCCGCCTCTTTACCAATCGCCTCTTCCAATTACGAAAAAAAAGTATTATAATTTACAGAGCATTAAGGCTACAATTCCTAAAGATTGTTGGAGGAATTTTTATGAATTATTGAGGAGTTTTTATGAACAGTTGACTTACAAGTAAAAATATTTTGCCAAGAAAAGTTTTGTCAGCTTTTATTTTTCATTTTTTTAATTTAATTTTATTTGTATTAGGTTGCTACATCAAAAATACTTTTATAAAAAGATGTTGTTTTTAAATTTAGAAAAAGACCGGATCACAAACTTTTTGAAGTACCTGATAATGTGATTATATTATTAGAATGTTAATAGGTATTTAATTATGTTAAGAAATAAGTTTAGGGTATTAGTACACACATTTTTATAATGTTTAATACTCCTTTGCAGAAAATATTGAATATTCTCCTATTTTATTTTCTGTAATAAATACACAAAATTTATTTGTATTTTTTTCGTAGTTTTTTAAGAATGCAATATCTCGTATCTGTATTATTTAGACTCAGTACCTCGTAAATGTATTTTTTTTTATAAAAAAAGAAAATTATAATTTTTTTCTAGACTGATGTCATTATGTTCCTGCTACATAAATAAATGTAAGAAAAAAATCATTACTTGTCGCTTATTACCAAAATTAAACAGTTTTATTGTTCTCCTGAAAAATTTCCAAAATGTTACTTACAGGGTCCTGCTTTTTGACCCTCGATATCACGTTTTTACAGAAATAATTATACCAAAACTGTAGCGATCTTACCTAAAAACTTAATTTTTATTAGTTTTTATTATTGTAGATCTTACTTACGCGTCCTACGAATGTATAATAATGTACATTCTCATCAACCAGAACTTTTAACCCCTAAAATTACAAATGTTTTACATGTATATGAAAATTTTATGAACGACTTGTTGACGTTAATTTTTAACATTAAAAAAGGCATCGCGAAAAATAATTAGAACCAAAACTGTGAAATTTTTAAGATTATTTAGACTTATGTACTAATAAAAATTAAATAACAATCTAAGCACATGGCTCTTATTTTTTTTCCTAATTATGTTAAAAATGTAGACTTTCTAAATAAAATCCTACTCTATAAACTATAAGATGTAGTAAAAAAAGTATCGAATTAAACGTAGTAGTCCGTCTGTTTAGCCATGACAGTTCAAGAAAAACGAATAAAAAGTTATTTTAATGTAGGCGAAACAATAAAGCTCCGATTTACGAGGTATTTGAACATTCTGAAATTAAAAGCGTGAATTGTTTTAGTGTTGCAATCTCATGTTCACTTCTCTAAGGTCACGAAAATATTTTTATATAAAATAATTTACGTTACCTTTAAATATACACTAAAGCACTGGAAGCCCATTTTTTTTATACGTACACACAATAATGAATTTATGTTACTTTCTAAAAATGTAATTAAAACAGCTGGTTATTTAACAGAAGCCATAATGGGACTTAAAAATAATACTTAATTAGGTGAAATGTAAACATTATGAGGGATAAAGATAGTATTTGTTTGAATCATTAAAATAAATTTTACGTTTCGGTGTTTTGTTATCTTTTGCGTATAGACGTGAAAGTATTTTTAATAAATACAATATCAGTTTGAATTAAGTATATTATAAAAAAATTGTGTAAAAAAACGCGCTATATATAATATCCTAAGGCCTATACAAATATTAACATTTAAATCAAAAGATTCCCAAAAGTTGAGATGGTAATTATTCACAGATAAAACAATAGCGGGTTTAAAGAAAAGTCGACAATTAAAACTTTCGAAGAGCCGCAATAACTGACTGAAAGAGCAGAATGAAAGTCGAAAGTCAAAAGTTCCCAAAGTTGACGATATTTAAATTCGAAACGGCTGAAGTTTTCCCGAAGAAATGCCAACAATAACGCCTGAAAGCGGCTAATTTGATTTTCGAAAAGTTTTCAGTCGGCTTTTTGTAGGCCAAACAACCCCAAATCTCCAGAGAAATAAACAAAAAAAAATAATTCGACAAATGACTTTTTACGTTTATCTTAGTCTATATATAAAAATCTTCAAAATGCTAATGTTTTTTTGTTATAGTAAGTGAAACTAAGCGATTTTTTAGGACAAAGGAATTAGAAAATTATAAAAATATCGCTTTAAGAGAATTATTTTGTAGTTTTATTACTGTTTTACTTAAAATGCGTTAGTTTTCTTAATTTTCCTATTTAAAGCTCTTATTGTATTTCACCTTATTAGTTGGTTCTGTATCCCTATTTAAATAAAATATTCTCATTTTTCTTAAATTAAAAAAACTAGGTCACGTAGACCTGCTAACTTTAAAAATTTTAATTTTGCGCGAATATAGTGTGTAATAACTGAAAATTATGAAAAACTACTATAACTCTTACTTTACGGTGTTTTTTTTAGGATTATTATGGTTTATTTAAAATTTATTAGCATTCTCCATTTTATTTATTACTAATCTTAATATTTGTTGTTCTGTGTATTTAAAAATGACTCTCTGAGTTAGTCAAAATCAAAAACATTCAAACATTCTATAATGTTGACTTTAAAAAAAAAAGAAAAATCAAGTTAGGTCAATTCATTTCATTACCCATCAACTATGGGTAAACATTTAAAATTAAAAGCTATTCACTACTTTGGTGTTATCTAATTAACACTAAAATTGTCGCTTTACGGGTACTAGTTTGTTTTTTCTTGATATTAAAATAAGTTTTCTCAATTTTCTTATTTAATTACTTTCTTGTTTTTGTATCTTATTACTCCTTTTTGTGTGTGTTTTTTTGTGTTTTTTTGTGTGTGTTTTTTTGTAAATGGTTTTAATGTTGAATTTAAAAAATATTAACTAGACCATTTTAGTTTTTAAAATTTTTAATTGATTTTCTAATAATTAAGGTATGACCATACATTCTTTCAAAATTGTTTTTTTGACGGCGAACATTACAAATTTTGAGTACAAATTGAAAAACACAGATAAACTTTCAAAATTTTCATTTTGTGATAATGATTTAGTTTTATTGATGGCGAATTTAAAATTTGATAGTTCTTCTTAAGTTCTTTATTTAATATTTCTCTACTTTATTCATTTTTACGTATAATTTCTAAAATAATAAATTGAAAAGTAGCGTTGAACGAGCTTTGAAAAATAATCTATTTTTTTACTAACGATAGTTAAAACAAGACGAACCGAACATGTAAGTCAGTAATACAAATTTTTCTAAACTTTAGGGCTAGTTGCCATCAAAGATCGATTCTGTTTGGTAAAACTCTGAAGTTCTAGAGTATTGACTAGAACGTTAAATTTACTGGTCCAGACAATTTTTAATTTAAAATCCAAAAATATTACCTTCAAACTAATCATAACTAAACGTAAAATTAAAATGAACACCCAAATGTTAAAAAAAATGCAATTAAAACAGTTCAACCGTTCATTTGGCCTCCGGTCAATAAAAGGGGGGGTTAATTGTTTCGCAGCGAACTGTATTCCAGCCCCCGTGTCGAAATTTATGTACCGCTTTAGTGCTTTTTGAAATATTCGAACGGAAAAATCTGTTGGTCCCTATTTCGTGCATTTAAAACTTGTCAGTATCTTGTTTATCTATAGCAAAACAAAGCATTTTTTTACGATCAAATCGATTACATTTTCGGTTTAAACTTGTTGTCGTAATACATATTTACCTTGAATACTCGTTAAATAACATTTAAAACGAAAAAGAGTTTAAGCTATTTATTTTGATAGACTAGTTAGATATATTATGATAGATTTGTAATATGACTGCTTACAGTAAAAAAAAACATGATAGTTAGGAGAAAATCGAGAAAAATGACAATTATTAAAGAAAGTGTTACAAAAAAGTAGAAATAATTCCCGCAAAGCGACATATTGGGTGCTTTTTATATGATTTTTAAATTGGGTGAGGGTATATTTGGTTCCAGGCACTTGCAGTTTTTTTCCAGAAGAACTGAACTATTTTCAAAAAAAGCATATACAGTTCTCTTTAAAAAAAGTATAATTTTTGGTTTAAAATGATTATTTAATCAAACTAGTTTATGCAGAATTCCTTAGCTATATTTAAGTCACAACACTTTTTTATAAATTTAAAAAATATAATAAATTTCAATATATTTGGAAGAAAAGTACAGTTGCCTTTAAAACTCGTTCAACTTTTATCTTTAAAGCTCTATATATCATCAACAGTTGCTCTGACATCAAAATCATTAATATTAAATGTATGCAAAATTTCCTGTGCTTCAGTTGTATTAAAACACTTTTTCTCATAAATTAGCCAATTTTTTAGATATATGTATAAAAAGTACTTTTTTTTTAAAAGTACTCTTTTTTTGAAAAGTAAAAAACGTATAAAGGTTTTTGGTCAAATTTTAGTTTCTTTAATTATATTCGTCAAGATAAGCCTAAGGAATTATTTTATTTAATATTATTATTAGCGTTGAAATGAATTTCCATTTTCACATCTGCAATCAAAATACCAACCTCGAAAAATGAATTATTAAGAAACTTAAATATTTTGAATAATTTTACAATTTAATAAATTTACAAAGGGGTTTTAAATAAGTAAAGAGAAAATAATAATAAGGTAAAATTCAATAAGATTACTAAATAAGAAAATCGAGAAAGCAAACACAAGGACATACTAAACGCTAACTAAATTAAAAATTTTATTAACAAAACTATGCTTTTAGGTAAATTAAGAAATGTATTTGAATAAGCATCTTAATTAAATACTTTTTAACTTATTAGGATGTTTTTGAAAAAGAATCAATTATTTAAATTATTATTTTTAAACTAACATAAATATATTAATGTCGAATAATTTAAACATTTTTTAATAAAAAGACAAAAAAATATTATAAAATAAAAAATACTGAGATTTTTAGACATGAAAATAAAGAAAGCTACAAACTTTTGATAAAATACCGATGAAACTAAAAATATTGCCCGTAAATCAATAATTTTTGAAGTCCATCTACTTTATAGAAAAGTTATGTTAATCATTATAATAGACTAATTAAAACTACATTATATTTGTAGTGCTGAATTATATATGACTGTTTAAAGAAAAAATAATAATTAATTAAAAAAACAAAAAAAAACGTGATAATTAAAGAAGAAAATCGAGAATATAGTTGCAGGTTTTCTCAAGAAAATTCAAATCAGGCCTGTTTTTTGTATCTATACCTAAAATCTTGATTATGTATTGTCATAAGTACAACATTATGAACGTTTTTAACTAAATTCCATTATTTTAATCGTTTAAAAGTAAGTCTTGGGAAATATTGAATTTATTCAAAGCAGTTAGGTTAGATTTTATTGTTATTATGATGCCGACCTCTAAAAATTATTTTTCTAATAAAACTTTAAAGCTTTTTTAAATAAGCACACAAAATACAATAAAAGGATAAAAAAACAGTAAGATTATTAAAAAAGAAAGTTGAGAAAGCAAATGCATTTGTCATTAAATACTTATAAAACTGATAATGTAATCGATGAAGCAATAATTGTAGTGGTCCTACATTTAAAAAAAGTGTATGAATTAGCAGATAACGTATAACATATTAAAGCCAAAAAACAATAACCAAACAACAATTAAGGCCTTTAAATAAGAAAATTGAGGAAACTAATAAATTATAATTGTAAGGAAGGAGGAAAAAAAAAGAGGAAATAATTGCCGCAAAGTGACAATCTTGGTGTTTTTCTATATTATCTTAAAAATAATTGAAGGTATAATTGATTTCAAGCTGTTAGAGTTTATTTTTCTTAATTAAAATTTAGCCTGTTTTTTTGTATTTATAGCCAAAATTTCTATTTTGTTTCATCAAAAAGAAAAAAATTCTGAAGATTTTTACTCAAATTTTACTTTTTTATACTTTAAAATTTGATATATTTAAAGTTAAATGTAAAAAAATGTATTTGGTCAAATTGTTAAGATTTTTGGTCAAATTTTTTTTTCTAATTTTATTCGTTCAAATATTTCTTAGAAAATATTTGATTTATTTTAGGCAGTTGGATTTTCTTATTATTGAAATAAACTTATATCTGCCACCTCCAAAATGATAAAAAGTAATAATAAGGGAAAACAATAGGACTACTAAACAAGAAAATTGAGAAATCTAACAGATTTCGCATGAAATCCTAAGTATATGATAAGTATAAATATGAATTAGCATCCGAATTAAACACATTTAATTAAATAGGATGCTTTAATAAAATATATAAACTGTTACAAGTTAACTAACATACTAAAATAAAGTTATTCATTTATGCCTAATAAACTAACCATTTTTAAAAAAGAAGGTAAGAAAATATATTAAAATCCATAACAATAAGATCTTTACACAAGAAAATTGAGAAAAATAACAAATTTTAAATAAAACTGAATCCATAAGTCACCAATTTTGGATATCCGCCTGATTCATAGAACGCTTCTATAAAATAATAAATTATTTAAACTAATGTGTATTATTTATTATAAAATTATGTATTAATGCTTCATAATTTAAGATTTTTTAAACAAGAACATAGCAAAATATATTAAAGTAAAAAAATTACAAATCATTTAAATAAGAAAATCAAGACTAACAAACTTTAAATAAAATTGAAAATAATACTCGTAAATAAGCATTAATATTATTTTAAAATGTAAAAGTATATTTAATTCCGGGCAGTTGCAGTTTTTTTATTAAAGAATTTCAAATCGGACCTGTTTTTTGTACAATTCAAATTTCACTTTTATAGATATATTTTTATTTCTGAAAGTAAGTCTAATAAAATATATTACCTATTCCAGGCAGTTGAGAGCGTGATTTTCTTATAAAAATACCCACTTATAAAAAATAGCATCAAGAAAATAATATTAAGGTAAATACAATAAGAATACTAAACAAGAAAATTAAGAAAGCTAACAAATTTGATATAAAACTCTACTTTAACTAAAAATTTTTTCCGTAAAGCAATCATTTTCGGTGTTCCGTATTTGAAAAAAGGCATAAATTAGTATGTTAGTTATATACTTTTAATTAATTAAAATGTTCTCGGAAAATAAAATTTGTGCTCGAGAAAACTAATACTACTTTTTTTTTAAATTACACGGATTTTATTCGCACTAATATAAAATTCAAACTAATTATTCCCTATACGGCATGCCCCTCCTAGAGCTCATAAATATAAAATAGAGCAGGGCAAAGCAGAGTTATTTTTCTTTGCCGAAGCCATACTGGATAGTCATATTGTATTATTTACATGGTAATATCTTTCAGCATTCCAAAAGCGGAAGCTCTCTTACATATAAATCCACATATAAATTGCTAAAGTCAACTTAAAGCTGTTTCTGATCTTGGCTATACTTTATTCTAGATAGCTACTGTTTTAAAAAAAAATGGAGCATATTTATTAATTATTTGTAAAGTATTTTCGTGTTGTCCTCCCTTTACGGGGTGAAAATTAATAATGCATTAGGTTTCGCTTCATCAGAAAATAAAAACAAATTTGCGTTAATAAAGTTACGGGTTTGTCCGGTTGGTTTTCATTTTCACAGGAAACAAGGGGAAAACATTAAAATTAGACACGCAATACGGATAAGCGAGAACGAAGTCATTTAGCAGGGCGTTTCTAGAAGGTCATTTTTATTTTCTGGATCCAGAAACCTCAATATGACCCTTAAACTTTTATTAGATATTAAAACACTCAAAAGTTCTGTAAATTAAAGCTGGAAAAATGTTCTGCATGATGCTAAATAGTTTCGAAAAGCAAAAAACGCTTTTGAAAAATGTGCAAATTTTGTTGGCAAAAAAAAAACTCTGGGAAAAGTTCATTTACATTGCATTCGTAAATGTATCGCAAAATTAGAATACTCGTCATAAAAACCGGTTCGAAAGTTTTGTTTATTCGTAGCTCTGGCGTAATTAAAACTTGTTTATTGAAAAAAAATTCATAAAGTAAAATGTGTCTTTTATGGCTGATCTATATAGCATTTTTAAAATTGTTTTGAATTTATTGTAAAAAAGGTTTATTATGTAGAACCTATAACTTCCATTAGTACGTAGTAAAATTATCTGAGCTGCAGTTGTCTTTACAGTTCTTCTTAATAGAATGACAAAAAAAATGAATAAAGTAAGAAACGAGTAAAAAAAAAAATTAATAAAAATAATACTTTTAAGAAAAAATTTAATGAAATTAAAAATAATGCCCCAAAAATGACTAGATGGCTGCTAGGAGACTCTTCTTCATCTAAGTTCAACCTACTTGGAAGATAATCTGCATTTAAAATATTTAATCTATTCCAGGCAATTTCAGCTTTTTTACTGGCAGTTTTTAAAATCAATAAAATCATTAGCTTACATCGTGGAATATATAAATATATTTACCCAGAAATCTAGAATAAATAAATATTGGCACGAATATCATTCAAAAACAGAAATTCAGTATAAATAACAAAAAAGAATTATAAAATAATAAAATGGTCATAAATGTTTAAAAAAAATAAAAACTATATGTATATACAAATTTTTAAATAAGAAGACATAGAAAAATTATTGAGGAGAAAAAAATAGGCTAATCAAATAACAAAATTGATAATATTTACAAATTTTAAATAAGACTTTAATAAAACATAATAAATATAATGTAAGTAGAATGACAATTTTAATAATTTTATTTAGTTTTCTTTTGCACCAGAGAGTTTTCTAAGAAAATATTTAATTTATTCCAGACTAAAAGTTTTCCGGTTGAAGTTTCCTTACAGACAGCTTGGAAAATAGTTGCAGGCTATAAAATCATGAGCTTAATTTGTGGAATATTTATATATATATGAATAGTTAACCTCGAATAACAGAATAAATAAATATTAATTTTAAATATTATTCAGGAATATAAATTTTATCTAAATCCCTGGAATAAAATTGAAAGTTTAAAATATTGTAACCTTGAAAAATTAGTTTCAATCTTTGGAAGATATAAATTATATAATTTCGGTTGTTTTAAAGAAGTGATTTGACTAAAAAATAAAAAAAGGGCATAAGATGTATGGAATAAAATGGGTATTGAGTTTTAAATCCTGGAATATGGATTGAAATGCCTGAAAAGTATTAAAAGTATATTTTTTATATTAGGAAAAAAAAATTAAGTTACTAAGAAGAAAAAACAAAAAGATGATTCAATAAGAATATCCTAATACGATAAATAAAAAATACTATTAATACATTTGAAACAAAAATAATAATCGAAAATAATGTCAGTAACACTACAATTTTTTTATTAATTCTTTTGCTTTAGGACGTTTTTAAGAAAATATTTATTTAATTCTTGTGAACTTAAAAAATTACTTTAAGTCTCTGGAAAAATTACATAATTTCAATGGCCTTGGACGAATGGGTTCTTAAAAAATAATAAAATGCCTTTAGATATCTGGAATAAAACCGAAATTTAGTTCTAGGTCCTGAAATATGGCTTTCAATGCCTGGAAAGTATAAAATATTTATATACAATTTTAAAAAAGGAAGACAGAGCATAATTATTAAGAAGAAAAAACAATAAGATGATTGGACAAGAAAATCGAAAATATTAACAAATTTTTTGTAAAACGCTGATAAAACTGAAATTAATGTCAGCAACATGACAATTCTCCTTCCAGTCTTCTTTGCTCTGGAAAGTTTTCTAAGATATATTTGATAAATATCCAAGCAGTTGAGGGATTTCCTGCTAAATAACTTTTATACAAACTATGGTAGCTTAAGATTCCTGGAAGATATAAAATATGCTTTTAACTTATAGTAATGACATGTCTTGTGATTAAAAATTGGTTCTGTAGAGTGCACGTCTTAAAATTAATGTTTTTAAGGAATATAAATATTAGAAACCGTTGATCAATGTGTAACCAATTCTTAAAGGAATAGTTTTCAGACATAAATAATAAAATAGCCTAAAATATAAATTGATCTATTAATAATAAATTAAATTCTATTTGGAAATATTTGATTTATTTCGATCTAGAGTCTTTTCACCAAAAACCTTGATACTTAAGTTTCGCAAATTTAAATTATAAATTATGATAAGCTTTAGATTATTGTTATATTTTTTTGCTGGAAAGCTTTTGTATATACTTTAATAACAAGAAGTGAAAAATACCACTTTTAGAGAGCATTGAAAAAAAAAGAATATTTAAAAATTAAAGAAAACTAACAACTTAAAGCAAAAACGCAATAAAATTAACAAAAATGCCCGTAAAGCTACAATTTTGTCAAGGGTTTAGTACCCGATAATTTTTAAATTCTTCTAAAAAAATTATATTGTTTATGACTTTTTAAGTGAATATATCTGAACAAAAACATTATTAGTTATTATTATCGTATAAATTGCTTTTAACTATCACTTAATTATGAAGGCCCTGGAATAAAATTAAAATTTGCTTCAAGAATCCTGTACCTTAAAAATAATATACAATTTTTCAATAGGAAGACAAAACGAAATTGTTAAGTAGAAGAAACAACAAAATGAAAAAATAAGAAAATCGAGAAAATCAACAAGTTATAAATAAAATGCCAATCACATTAAAAAAAATATCAGTAAAATTATTATTTTGGTGCTTTTTTGGTTCTTTTACTCTAGAAAGTTTTCCAAGAAAATATTTAATTTATTCCAGGCAATTTAAGCCTTTCTTGCAAACAAGTTATTTCAAAAACTACGACTGCTTTTAATTCCTGAAAGATATAAATTATCTTTTCAATTCAAAGCAATTGGCTTCAAATATAAATTAATAAAATAAAAATAATAATTTCTTCAAGGAACTCCCTAATTAATTTCAGTAAAATACGAATGAAAGATAAATTATGATATTTGAGAAGTCGTTGTATGCGCTTTATTTACTAATTATTTTTTGGAAACAGTTTTCAAGTCCTAGTACACCATTTTCAAAAAAATAACAAAAAAAAATAATGAAAGGAAGAAATTAATAAAATGAACAAGTTTCAAACAAGAGGCAACCAAAACTAAAATTAAGGCCAGTAGCCAATTTTACCAAAGGTATATTATCTGGTGACTTAAAAAAAATTATATTAATGGCTTCTAAAGTGAATATATTCGAACAAAATCGTATAAATGGCAAAAAAATAGGCCAAGGCAGTCGTAAATACTGCATTGAAATAACAAAGGAAAATTCAATTTATCACTAAACTAATATCAAACTGTCACCATATAGAATAAACCAATCGAAGCCTGAACTTGTGGAAACAGTTCACAAAGCACTTGTGGTAACAGCCCATTAGAAAATAATGCGAGACCGCTTATCCGGCCTCGCATGATGTACGAAGTAGTATTAACGTAATTTTCCCTGCGTTCGACAACACTCCTTCATTCAATTTCTGAATTAATTAAATTGAAAAATAAATAAGCTTCTACGTCGTATGGGGTCTAAATACGTTAAAATCGGTCCATAAGGGTTTTTGGTTTTATGATATCCATCTTGTGTATTAAAAATTGCGAAGAAAATTTGAAAAATTAAAGATATCGAAGCCATTTAAGTTATGCATCATTAATGTTTTTGACGAAATTTGAATTAATTTTGAACGATCATTTATGTAAGTAAGATGTCACAGGCAAACAATAGGCATAAGCAATCTATTTACTATGAAAGCGTGGTAATTGAATTTCACCGCTTCAGGGAAATATTTGCTTCGATCACATTAACTGCACAACAATAAGTTGATTAAATGTATTTTTAAAAAAACTGACAAGGCTTTTGTGTAACATTTTGGGGTTTCTCGAGACGGGAATATTAATATTTGTATTTTTTATTGCAGAACCAATCTTTTATTTGTAAATGTAGGTATTTTATCTATAGACCTAAGATATTTCGGCTACAAAAGTAAGCTAAAAGTGCTTAAGAAAATATTTAAAACTGAAATATTAAAACAGGAATCTATGCTATAATTTACTCTAGAAATATGCAGGATTTTTTGAAATAGACTTGATAAATAAGGAATAAAAGAAAACGAAGAGACTCGAGAGCATTTTCAATATAGCAAAACTATAAAAATGTTTACTTTACTTTCATTATTTTCAGTTTTATTAGCGCCTTATTTCAAACTTGTTAGTTTTTTTGATTTTGTTAGTTAATTCTTATGTTTCATCTCTTATTAGTTTTTTTTAATAGTCCTCTTAATTTTTTTTTAAATAAGCCAAACTGGGGTAGGACTTATGGTGTAATAAAAATTATTAATTTTCTCTGTAGATGACGTGAATGATTTGATTTCTTATGGCTTTGTATAAACTTACAATAATTTAGTAGTCTTTAGAAGGGAAAGAAGAAGGAAATGATCTAATTAAAAAAAACAGGATAAAATGGATTTTATTATATAATTATTACCTTAAAATACAAACTCCTTAACAAAATAGGAAATAAAGTTAATTTTTTTTTCAATTAACAGTTTTTCAAAAATTTTTACTACCACTGTATATTGATGAAAGGTTTAAGTCAAAGTCTTACAAGAAAATCATAAATACTTAAAAAAATTTGAACATATAAAATATTATAATTTATATGATGGACCTAAATGAATTAAAAATAGGCATATTATATATATATATGTAAGGTCTATTAAATTTTATATAAATTTAAAATTTTATTACGTTTAGAGGTGCGAAACTAAAATGTAATAATACTCGAAATGTATTTAATTAAATTATCAATTTATAAATTACGAACATTTCAAAAAGAATATATATATATGTATATAACGTATAGACAAATGAAATATAATTAATATTGGAGAATATAATAAAGCAACAGAAAATATAATTAAAATACAAAACTTAAACTGGACATGAGTGTCACTTAAGTTAAGCATGAATGCGACAAATTACATACCCAAGATATAACATTAAACAATATTTAATAATCAGCGAATGTTAAAACTTAAATTAAATTTAAAAGAATAATAAATTATGTATCAGAGCCTAAAGAATTAAAATTAAAACTAAACTAAATTTAAACAATATAAAAAAATTATGTAAATGTATGTAAAAATTAGAGAACTGTAAAGTTTTTGTTTATGTATTTATAAAATTAATACGAAATATTTTAAATTAATAAAATAAGACCAAATACTAAACACAAATGTGGTAAATGCCTAAAATAAAATATTAAATTATATTTAAATATTAAAACATAATGAGACTAAATTTAAAATTTATCAATTACATATACATTATAAAACAATAAATATGAAATGTTTAGTCAAACCTAATATATATTCAAAAATAAAATAAAGCAGCAAAAAATTTATTTGAAATTTAATATATAATAAAGTGGGTATTAGAGTTACTTAAGTTATGCATACTCACTTAATAATATGGAAAATTGGACCGATAATGAAAAAACTGAAATTATTAGTAAATTGTGCCTAGAGCCATTAAAATTATGCAAATTTAAAATTAATAAATAATCAGGATAATTAAGAACATAAAAAATAAGACGCGATAATGACTCTTTAACATTAAATTACTAAACTATCCACGCCACGTTTTCTCAAGTAAACTTAAAAGTTTCTGAAACCTTGCCGGTTCTCACCTTTCGGTGAGCCTTTCATTATAATGCTTTTAACGTCCCAACTAACAGCTTTTAATGATGCAGCATCTATCCTTTAAAAAAAGTTTTAATTTAAAGTAATAAGTTGAAAAGAAACAAAATAGCGAAAGTTTTTTGAAGTGGCACCTTTCTCCGTCGTGCCATTTATGGTTATTTTGCCAGCAACAGAGAAAAATAAGCTTTTAACACCTTTCAAGAATAATAAAACAGTTGACGCGTTAAAATTTTAAACAATGGAAATGCGTTGCACCGGATAAAACGAACTGACAGATATATAAACGTGAAAAGAGTTTTGTTTATTTTTTAAGTGCCTTTTTTTAATTGTTATGCTTCTCTGTAAACTTATTAATAAAATATTCTTGCAAAAGAAAAAGCTTTATTATAAATTAAAAGTATTTATTGGAATGGTTGGCTTGCAGCAATTTCGTTGGATACATGAATGTCTTTTTTTTTAGGTAAAAATGCTACTCTTTCAAACTGAATGCATATAAAAAACCGGGCAGAGCTATTGCCTCCTTGTAAAGATTCCGCTGTTTAGCAAACCCGAATATATTAAAATTTGATGTCAATTTATTGCTCGCACGAGGTAGCGAAGAACTTTACATTTCAGCCTCTACGTCTGTTATTTATTACCCACTCGGAATTTCCTTTAAGGCTTTTCATATTATAGCTACAAGAGAGAATTTAATATTTTAGTAAAGGCCTTAAACGTCAGTTTATTTTTAAAAAAAAAAGACAAAATATCGTCTCAACCATGTGAGAAAATCCTTAAAACTTTAAATTGGAAAACACTAACGAATAGCGCTCCGGTATTCCGAACATTCTAAAGAAAAGCATAACTGGCTAAATGGCGCAACTAAACTGAAACTTTCTTTTAAAAATGTTTCCGCGCATCACATATCTCTTAGATTTTCGTAATTTTCCACGAGGAAAACGGTGCCAACTGAAGTGCTTCCCTGTAATTTGATACGGTTTGAATGACTAAAATTGTTTACACGCGCGGGAGACAGAAAGCATCCAATCGTTTCTGGATTTTAATATGAGCTACGTCTTCCTTTTATTCTTGATTAAAAAACTTCACTTTTCTTTTTCTTTTTTATTTTATTGAACGTCTTTGAGGGAATTTTTAATTAAAATGTCTTTATTGAATGAGGGGTAAATTGCTTGATTTTCAAGCGCGAATAAATATTGTTTTGAAAATCTAAATACGTTAAATATTTCTTTTTTACTGTTCATTGCTATTACTTTATAGTTTAAGTTAATTAGTTAAGTTTATTTAAGGTTCTGCTTAGGTTTAGTTTATTATTTTTACCTCTGGTGGCTGCTTTTTAGTAGTTCATCTTGCATGTTATTAAGCTTATTTTTTATTGTAAATCCCAGTAGCTTATAATTTCAAGAAAGGAGTAGGTTCCTGAATAACGTTACAATACTTTAAATTTTACAATCAGTTATTTTTATAAGGAAAATAGTTTATTTTTTAATATGATTATTTTTTTTTTTTTTTTTTTTTTTAATAAGGTTTACAATTTTTTTAGAGATTATTTGAACTTTATACTCCAAAATTGATAAATAAAATATGATATTGGTCAGCGGATGTCCAATTACTCCTTTAAAAAAAATGTTAAGAAAATGAAAAAGATTAAAAGCTAACGATAAATAAAACTGTACAGGCAGTAATTTTTTAATGATTTTGTTTCATCTGGTATTTTATTATCATTTTTTAGATATTGCATTTTATTTTTCTTAGTGCAGGTATTTTAGTAAACGGTAAAATCCGTATGTTTAGTAATTGACTATTCCATTTATTTCTTTATATTTAAGATAATTTGTGAATTTTATTGTCTATGCGCTGTACTATTCTATAAAGTTGTTTTTGTATTTTCTTTTTATAGTGAAGTTTTTGAATACCTGTTTACATTTTTACAATTTTTTTATAAATTATCTTTATTTATTTATTTAGTTTCGCGGATGATCCTAAGCTTTTCAAAGAAACTCTATCAGCTTGTTTTGTCCTACAAGAAGATCTGGATTCTATGACCAATTAGTTTTTGTAAAACAAAATATGTCAGAGTCAGTGCATACATGCAGAGCATTTTAAAATTTATATTTAATTAAGAATTTGCTGTCAATAAGTCATAAAAATAATTAGGTTTTATTATTCGTAATTCTAAAAATTAAAAAAAATCTTAGCCATATTTTATGTCATTCAAAATATACACGTCCGGTACAGTAAAACTATCTGAGATTTATCTTCTTTCTTCTTCTTTATCAAAGCATGTTCGAAATGTGATAAAAGGCAACAATGTTTTATGGCTTTTTTTATTATAAATTAAATAACATAAGATACTAAAGATGCACTCTTAATAACACAATAAATTTTCATATTAAACCTTTAAACCAAATAAAAACACTGTAATAATTTGTATAAGGGTAATAATATTGACTTTCTTAACGTATCTACATATATGTGAACTTAGAAATTTAACAATATCTTAGCTTTCCAATTTATCACATAAAATTTTATTTTCTGAACTAGTATTTTTGCTTATTTTAATATCTAAGTTTATTTGAAGTTATTTTTGCATTAGGTAATTTGATAGGAATCTTACTATATAATTAAAGGTAAAAGGTTATGTAAATTGATTTGTTTTAATTTGATGTAAAAAAAAATTAATAATTTTTTTAAGTATTATTATATTTTTATTTATTTACCTAATTTATGTGTTTGAAGCTAAGAAACCAAAAGAATTAATACATTTGTAGTAAAAATTAAACCAGAAATTTTGAAATCGAAGGCCTCTCCTGAAGAGCAAATAAGATATTAAATAAAATATACAAAAATATTTGGGCAAAATAGTTCATTAACTATTAAGACCCCCACAATTTTTACTATCTTATATGCTTTAAAGATTTTTTTCATAGCACAGTTACAATTATTGCATAACATCGATTTCCCATTATTAATTAACCAACCCATAATGATTGTCGTCATCATTGAGCAAACACAACTACCACCCAACAAATAACCAAAATAGAATAGTATTTCCACTATTCCCAAACACGTTCCAATTTACCCCCAAATTGCAACTGAACATGTAAAACTCCGTAATGGAATTGTATTTTATATGCAAATCAGCTCACTTGCGACGGTTTAATAGCGAAAATAATTCGGGAATAGCACCGGCTTTATTATAGAGAAGTGCTACTCGTGCCACAAAAGCTTATGCAAATTTATTCGATTTCATCGGTGATTTATTTGAATTATCCCTAAATAGTGTCAATCGCGTTCTAAAAGGTTATGCATATTTATCAATTAAATTCAATAACAATTGCTAAAAATATTTTTGTTTAGTATTTTATCTGATATAAGATATATAACGTGGATATCCACAAATATTTTTCGATGCTTTTTATTAGTTTTCCAACCGGAATTTACGACGTCCATTTTACTTGGGGCTTTTCGGGTGATGTTATTTATTACATATCAAAGCGCCTGGAGGAACATAAATTTAAAATACGTGTGTGCTAATGCGTAATTGATGGAAAATGTTGCCATAGACACATACATACAATAGATTCGGTGTTTTCTCGGCGAATTGGTCAAGTGATAAAGAAAATCATTTGTTTCTTTGAAAAACTACAGCTTTACTAGAGGGTTTTATTAGTTTTTTTTCTCAATAGTTTTCAATTATTTGTTTCTTTTATCTTGGTTAAAACTTGTTAAAACGCTTGCCATTGATTGCAGATAAATTTAATTTGAAATATTGGCAAAATAAAAACAGTTGATTTTCTTTAGCAATTTACTCTTTACATATGCTTTACAATTTTGGTGATAAATTTTAGTTCTAAGTCTAATTAATTATTTACGTAACTCAGTAATTTATATGGCGAATTTATTGGTAATTTTAGTAAATTTTTTATAAATACCAATCATAATATAATAAATACAAATCGAATTAATCCAGCGGCATTGCAGTAAACTAAATTATCATCGAGAATAATGCAATTTAATAATATCGACTGAATTACCTGCCTAACTGATTAATTGCATGATAAAATCGTGGTAAATTTATGTTGGTTTAATGGCTTGTCCGGTTACACGTCTGCCACGCGACGTGGTCCTTTACGTTTTATTCTGCACATGATGTGTCATTAATTATGATTAAACATGATACAATATTATGAACTTTTATGATTTTTTATTACTAGCAACTAATTTTAATTGGGATATCTTTAGAAAAAATACAGAATAAGGTATATAGTTTTCCAAAAATTAGGAAGAAACGTTTTAGGTGCTCAATAGCTTTCAATAATGGTCAAATAATTAATAAACCAAAATTAAAATGAATTATTTCTATTTATTTGACACAAAGTTCATAACTCGAAAAATTGACCAGATGTCATTTTAAGAATTTATACGCATATTTCATAGACAATTTCGTTGGATACCTATTTAAGCGTTTTTCCAAATTCGTACAAGAATTTGAGAAAAAAAAATTTTCCGAAAACATTGATTTTTTTCTATTTAATCGACACAAAGTTCATAACTCAAAATATGGACCAGGTGTCATTTTGAAAATTTCTACATCTATTCCATGGATTATTTCGTTAGACTTTTATAAGTTTTTCCAGATTCGTACAAGAATTTGAGAAAAACTTTTTTTTTTTTAATATTGTTTTTTTTTCTATTTATTCGACACAAAGTTCATAACACAAATATGTTATTTGTGTTATGAACTTTTTTTTTGAAAACATTGAGTTCATAACGGAAAACCTACATTTATTTTTTTTATAAATAAAAAAAACGAAGTTATATTGGAAACATTGGTGTACATGGCTTGTTGATTCCCTCTTTCAATACAAATTTATTGCCTATTAAATCAATGAAAACCTATACAATTTTTGTAGGCCAGACAATTTTAGGTTATATCTTTTTTATTATAAAGTAAAATGTAAAAATATAATAAAGTTTATTTGTATTTTACTATTGTTTTATACAGGTTGCAAATAATTATCACAGCAGTGACTCAAGCCAGTAAAAAACAATTGGTATAATATTTACTTTAGACACGATGCCCTTTAAAACTTTTTTATTACTAAGATAAGAAAAAAATGTTATATATTATTTCATGGTTAGTTATAGTTCTCTAAGTTTTAAAGTACTGCCTAAGGAGATAAAGATTTTTTAATACCAAGTGTACCTTAAAAATGACGAGGAAAATAAAATATTTTTCAACTCTATCTAATGATCTAAAAGTTACTTCGAACCGGTCTAAAACAAAAGAACTTTTTTTAATTCACCATTTCGACGTGTTATTTTCAACAAAATCGAACGTTTTAATATCAATAACGGCACATAATACTCCCAAATTAAAAGTTTCACAGTTAAATGGCCCAATTAATTGCCATTTTAATTGCCCATCGTCTCTAAAAATATGCCCGATAAAATAAACACACAAAAAAAAGAGCGAAAAAGATGCGGGCAAAAGTAAAATAATTCCCACGAACTTTTATCTGGCGTTGATTGATTTAAAGATAATTGTTAATTGTTTTTAACTTTAAAGTTTAGACTGAGCGCCAAATGGTATTTGGACCTTCGAAATTAATTAGGACGTAAATGAATTAGAATTTATATACAAGTTGTCGCGGAAATTTGTATTTTTCAAATTTATTTCACTGTATAAAAACTCAGGGTATCCACGCAAACTTAATTTTTTACAATAATATTAATTTTCTAAAAGGGGACTTTTATAGAGATAGCTTGGGGTATGCTAAGAAACCCATAACTGATGGCTTAATTGCCTTTTACCATTAAGTAATTTACATAGTAAAGCATTTAAATATAAATTTGGATGATATTCTAAAAATACTAATATTATAAGACTAAAAACACACAACTTAATTTTTATTACAAGTTAATTTGATTTTCCACTTTGATGTGTTCTAATTATATAATTTTTTTATTAGCCTGTTTATTAACGAATAAGCCGCATTTCTCTAAATATCTATTTCCTGACCCCAAGGAAATAAATACTTTTAGGAAAAAAATTGTATATTTAGAGAAATGTCTTTTGAAGTAAGATTTTAGAGTTTTTCTAAATTTATTAAAACGAACAAAAAGCAGTGACTTTCTTTAATTTAACGAATTTGTAAGTTACTATATAAATGTAAATTAATAAATAATTGCTACAAAAAAACACACCTTAATGTGACCTTAACCAAGAATTCACTATTATTAATTTTATTACTGTCTGAGTCGAATAACTTAAAAATTACTGTTACGATAATTATTTTATTAAGCTTAAGCCAATAAGTATAAAAGTTGTTAGAGTATTTATTTTAGCAGTGACTATTATTATTATTGTTACCTTTACTGCTAAAATACATACTTAAGTCAAGATATTTTTTTAACATCAATAGGATTACTAATCCTTGTTTTTACTTTTAAAAGTGATGAAATATTCAGCATAAGAGTGATTTTTAAGGTTTTTTGACACAATATAAATAAAAAAATCTTAGGACAATTTACAAATGCCTTTGCCGATCATGGCAGTTTACTCAATACTCAGACAAACAAAAAACATTCATTAGGCGCATAACTGTCCAACCCAAAATTAATTATGTTGGAAATAAATCCCTTGATGAAAAAGCAATTAGACAAAGCAAACAATTCCCATATTCAAGCGAGCTACAAAAACATGTTTTTTACTGATAAAAACCTCTCTGTGGGTATAAAATTACGTTAATTTAATGTGCCATATAGTTAGCAAGAAATCATTATTTTAACGTAATTCAAAGTCATAAAAACTGGAGTTAAAAGTAAGAAACTAGTTTATTAGCTAAGTAATTTGTTAAAAAAATTCAACGTACTTTCACGCGTCCAAAGTTTACCTTAAGATAAGTATTCTTTTAAGCATCAAAATAAGCAAATTTTTATATTAAATAAAAATAAACCCTCACAAAACTGTATGCGTCTTAAATTTACCGTATTTTTCCACACTTAAAGTAAAATACTCCTTAAATTAGCTGCAAACAGGAATAAAAAAAAAACTGCCTATTTCTCAACTTTAATAAGCCGTAACTCCCAAGGAACTCGGCAAGATTAAAACAGCATCCCGTTACGAGCTGGCGAAACTGGAATTCTTTATACCCCGGTTGGATGTATTTGAAATGAATGTTTAATCGCTTGAATAATTTACTTTATCCGTTGCGGGAATTAAATCCGTCAAAAGCAAGACTTTGGGGGCCTATAAATATTATTGGGAAGCCATTAAATTTCAAAAGAAAGACGTGGAAAATCTCGTTTACGAACGCTTTGTCGTGAATCAAGGTATACAGGTTTAGACACGTCTTTCATTAAAATCAGTTTGCTGTCGTGACGTTTATGTTTGGGAGATAACAAGCCTTTAGCATAGCAATTATTTGGGAGGATGGTTTTTTTAATTTGTCGGAAAATACTTAAATGCTACTGAAATTCAACCCAACTGAGCTATCAGCCTTAATTTAACTAAAATATAAGTAATTCGATGTTAATCTTGGTAAGAATTAGTTTGAAACTCAGTGTGTCCAAACCGACAAATCTGATGTAAATATTGGCAGAAACTAAGACTTATATGAGTTTTTTGAGTCTTCAGCTAATGGCAACTTATTAAGTTTTTAATTAATGGTGGATTAATTTTAATTAGCGATGTAGTCTTTACCTTAGAAAACTCTATAGTGTACAACATCTAACGGACGCCAGTAAATACCGCTATAAGATTGTGAAGTTGGATAAAAGTTATTTATTAACTATGTATCAATTCCTAAATGCACTTGATTTCAATGTTTGTCCAATTCCGTGACGTTAGATGATGATTATTACCGCCTATTATAGGTCGTTCAAAAATTCTATTATGATTATCTAAAATTAAGTCACTTAAAATTTTACAAATAAATTGTAAGGAAAAATTCTCGTTCGTGGCACCACCCGCCAGAATTGCAATGCGTCTTAATAAACGAAAATTTTAAAATTAGTTTTTTTTCTAAATATAATTTATTTAAATCACTTCTAATTTTACATATAAATTGTAAAGAAAAATTTTCTATCGTGGTACCAATTCCAAAAATTGCATTGCGTCTTATGGGGGTGGCACCGTACAAGTTTTCTCTTTTGAGGATTTTTTTAGTTTTAAATACTTTTTAATATGTTTTGTCTAAAAATGGTTGTTTTTTCGATACGAAATAAATGTTATTATTTTATTGTAAATATTTATTAGAAACTCACTTTATATTAACGCCTGCTTAACATGACATTAAATTTTAAAATAACATAATCTATGAGAAAAAAAGCTACTATATTATAGTAAAAATTAAGCTATTTCACGGGATGTCACTTAGTGCTTAACGTTTTTCAATGAAACTCCTTTAATTTATAATGAAAATTCCCATGTGAGAAATGATGCTTAAAATTGCATCGTTTTTCCAGTGGTCAATTACAGTAATTTAATAACGTCAGTTTAATGTAAGGATATAGAGCAACATTTGCATTTCCTGAACGCTATCTAACCATTGACAGTTTTCTAGTAAAATTCGTTTAATTTATAAAAAGGAACTTGTGAGAATGTAACTATCTCTAAAAATTTGACATTGGTTGCTCGTGATGAAGTATCTGCAGATCCTTAAGCTAAAAGAGAAAATTAAAGAGGAATTCAGGGAGCTTTTCCAGAGAACTTGGAATACAAAAGTATCTGGAAAGGCAAATGAATGATGAGTTTTAAATGTGATTTAAGTAAAAGATTAAAAAAGCTTTATGCCTCAAAGCAACCGTCTCTTTTTAGATCAAATACAGGACACGCTTAGGATGAATGAAAGATTTTAAAATATTTAAATTAATCAAAAAAGGTTGCTATTGATAAGGATAAGAAGATGGAAGAAAAAGCATTTTTCTTAGTCAGTTGCAATTAGTCTTTTTCTGAATTTTGGCCAAGAAGAAATGACCAGACTATAATTTCCATAGCTTTGAGATTCTTATTAATTTTCTAAGAAACTCAACCAATAATCCATCAATGATCAGACTAAGAATGACGAAAAAAATTGCAACTAAAATTTCTGAAAGAAATAAATCAAATCCAATGCATGAAAGACTCTTTTCCAGAGAAATGGGAGTACGAAAGTATCTGGAAAAGCAAACAGATGATGAATTTTAAAAACGGTTTAAATAAAAGATCAAATAGACCTTAGTTCTCAAGATGACCGTTGCTACCTTATTTAAATTCGAAACAAGGTGAAGATAAGTAAAAAGGTTTAAGATGATTATTGAATTTAGCAAAAAATATTGCAAAGGAAAAAGATGTGAACATAAAAGAAGAAGTAGGAAAGAGCATTTATTGGTTGCAAAGAGTCTTTTTATGATTTTTCTTTAAGAAGAGAGGAGCAGACAATATTTTTCATACTTGGCGGATTCATATTAATTATTTCAGAAAACTTCAATAATCCATCAAGATTTCTAAAAAAAATTAATCAAATGAGACGCTTGCAAGAAGCTTTTCCAAAGAACTGGAATTACGAAAGTATCTGGAAAGGCAAATGGATGATAAATTTCAAAGACGATTAAAAATAACTATTGAAAAGATTCGAATTACCAAAACGACTCTTGATTTTTGATAACAAACAAAAAATCCAATCGCTGGTACCTGGAATTTTGGACTAATAATTTTGAGCTAGAAAAATAAGTTTCCAAGGTACTTTCATCTGTAATGTTTACTCAATTATTTCCTCTCCGAAGCATTTTCTTGATCTTATATTGTCTGAAAAGTCAAATGGTTCAGGTACAAAATGAGCATTATCTTCTTTAAATACAAATATCTATAACAGTTGTATTTTTTTAGGATCATTGTTCCAAATGCTACGAAAACGAAAACACTTCTTATAGAATTACTTTAAATTTTCCGGAATTATGCCAGCTGCTCACCGCACCCTCCTAATGAGGGTAATTCAATATAAATTTACCATATGAGTATGGACAATTCTTTAACCCTGTAATTTTTGTTGGTTTATACAAATATAAGATATATAACGCAACAATGAATGCTCAAAATTGCCATAATTTGTATGACTTTGTTTTCTTAATAACATCAGTTTAACGTAACAAGTATTCATAAAAATCACGATTAGTAACAACAGATATCTTATTGATCTACACCTTCCTTACATGAGTTTATTACTTAATAAACAAATTACTTTTTAACTTAAAATAAGGTGCAATTGTCAAACACTTTTACAAATTTCCTTTAAAAATTACGTAATTTCTACTGACGTTGGTTGTTCATTGGAGTCTTTCTTTAAATTAGATCTAACCTATAAAGAAGTTAATTGTTGTTTTTTTTTAAACACCTGTTTAACCTAGAAATTATTCAGGAAAATCACGATTAGAAACAACGGATGTCTTGTCAATCCACACGTTCAAAATACGAGCAATAAAACTAAAAAAAATACACATTAACGAATATGTACTTTTTAATTTAAAATAAGACGCAATTCTCCAACACTTTCTTTGTTTTTTTTTTAAATTGGAATACTATAACAAAGTATCATGGAAACATAGGGGCATATAACCATTAGGAGCTCAGGGCTTCAAATGGCCCTTTTTTCCATAAATGTCTCATTAAATCGTTGCAAAAACAACGCTGGAAATGGCTTTAGTATGTTTGGTTAAAGGCTAAAAAGCGGTTTAAAACCTTTGTCTGTTTTACCTTTTAATGGAATTACATATAAGTATAGTTAATAAGGTTTTTACCTTAAAAAATAATTTATTTAATATCTTTTGCACTTTTTGATACTTCCAATGCATCTTTAATTAATCATACCTGCTAATAGATTTATCATAAATAAAAGTTTAATTTATTATCCAATAAAATAGTGCAATATGTACTATTATTGAGCGAAGTAAATGTTTACGCACATGTCCAAATGAGTGAGATTAAATTAATTTACTAGTAAAATAAACGTAGTATTGATCCTTAAAAAAAACCCAAACATTCCGTTATAAAATTGAAATAATCAGTGTGTGTGTGTGGAACAGCTGGTTAAGGTTTCTTCTTTATTTTAATTTTATAAGAAAAATTTATTTTAATTAAATTTAATTTATAATTCCTGAAGTTTTTATTTCTTAATTTTTTCTGAACAAAACATGTAAAGTGCGTTAATATTTAAGGCAAGCCTTTGAAAAGGATTAGGGTTTAAAAAAAAGTAATAAATTAATTCATAATATGCCTTACAACCACTTTTCTACCATCTCTCAACACAATCTTAAGCCTGCTAAGCCTTGAACTTTAACCTTAAGCAAAATGTTACACCAAAGTCATTACAATGCGTTTAAAAACCAATTTTCCATAGTAAAATGAAACCTAAATTATAACATAAAAAGCTGCCAAAGCAATTTTCTCGCTTATCATCACCCCTATAAACATGCGGAAGCCAAATAATAGGCAATAAACTCCTTATCGGCAACTATGTTAATGCAGTGCTGTACAATCATGCAACGTAGCACCTTTAACAATAAATTTCGAATAAAACATATATTTATTAACTATGCGTAATCATTATTAATAAACTAATTAGTTAAAGGCAAAAGAGGATCAAAAAATGCCGACATAGAGGTGGCAGAATATTATCAAGAATCTGTTAAAACCAATCAGCTTTCAATGGTTTCTAACGTCAATAATAACGATAATAATGTTCGTTCAAAGACCGGACTTAATCAATCTAATATCACATGCGGAGTTCTAAAATTAACCGCGCTATTTTTCCGCTAGGAAAATAGGAAATTCACGAAAGGAAATGTGAGTTAAATTGCTCAAGTAACTCGCCTTATCAGTTTCCATTTCGCGAACAGATAACCGTAATAGTTTTTTTTTTATTTCCAGGGCATTATCTAAAGGTCGAATGGCATGGTGCCAGTTGGATGTCGGAATAGTGCTTGGAATTTACAGTTTTTCGTATAAAAGAAACAGTTGATTTTTTAGATGAATGTTAGACAATAGGATACGAGTTTCCAAATGTTTTGTGAGCAATTAAAGTAAAAATACTTCTTTGATGCCAAAATGGTCAGAAATAGAGATTATCTCTTTAATGACACCTAAAATATAAAAAGAAAAGTCGGAGTTATTTTAACGTTAAAATTTGTGTTGTCAAAAGTTACGTTGTTTTTGCCGAAGCGGCTAAATGGAAAATATAGATTACGTTACTTCTTCGATATTGACTAAAATATATATCAACATTTGAAGTGATCATTGTGAACGTTGTAAGGAGATTTTGGACGAACGTAATTAATATTGAATTTTGTATCATAATTAATGTATAAATAATGTCAGATTCAGACGTTAAATATCATAGAAACTCTATTACGTGCTCTTGAAATAAAAAGAAGGGTACCACGAAAGTGATCCTACTACGTTGACACAACAATATTTTAGCTCAATTTAACCTGTTCAGAACCAAGGGCAATATTTCCCTTCAAGAACTTGGTAATAAGTTGCTAATATGTTAATGAACCATGACTTCTTTGACAGAAGTAAGCATACACAATACTGAAACACGAAAATTTACCTTAGATTGTATCGAAACTAAGGTAAAAGTTTGCCTACAGAATTTTTTGTCATAAGCTAATATTCCGAAAAGATGTTCTTTGGCTCCTAAAAGGATATATTACTAGCTATTAGTATTTTGTATAAAATTCCATTGTCCTCATTGTATTTGCTTTTTATTGAAGTACCTAAAGTCAGTTTTATGGCTTTTTTGGAAAATGTTTTTAAAATTCTCCTAGTACCTGGAATAAATTTAAAAAAATCTTCAATAAACGTTCACCCAATATATTTGCCTAGGTATAAGTATTATTTGCACTGCCTGAAAGATATGTTAAGAAAATTTAAAATAGCCAAGTCTAGGAGCAAAAAATAGAACTTAAAGAATACATACACATTTTCTGAATAACATCAATAAATGTTATTCCAGGCATTGAAATGGGTGAGAAATATCGAGAAATTATTTTATTTTAAATGACAAAAAAATTAAATAAAAGAAAAATGTATTTCAGGCAACTGTAGTTAAATAGTACTTTCAGGCTAAAAATATTCAAAAATTATATTATAAAGTTATGTAACTACATGGAAATAAGTGCCTGGAATAAATTTATCTTTGTGTTCTACTTTTACAGTTATTCTCACTATAAAAGTATCTAGCTACCTAGAAATTAAACTTGGAATAAATTCACTAAATCGACGGTGTTTTTTAAAATATGCTTATTAGTATTTTAAATTGCTTTTATTTTAATGTAGAAAAATTTCATACAGGGCATCTTAAATATGAGATATAATGTCGATTATTTTTTTTAATGGCGGCTTAATTTCTTTAATGACTATAATAATGAAAGGGTTTAACAAGTTCCACATGAATGCGAAATTTCACTTTGTTACTCCTTATTTTTTAAAAGATCGATCAAAATTAAAGTACTTTTCTCTCTTGAAGAAAATCCCCATATCCCCAGTAGGGAACTCGGATTTGCAGGAGGAACTACTAGTTTCGAAAGTACTTCCGAATTAACCTATTTTGCAAGACTCTTTCCATGAGTATATGAATAATGTATTTCCCGGTAGATAAAATGGCAAAAGAGGACCCTTAGAATGGCCACCCAAGTCTCCAGATCTAACACCTTTAGACTTTTTTCTTATCGGGTTACTTGAAGAGTAAAGTTCCAAGTACACTCTTGCTATTTCAGGTGAAGTTATTAAAAATGTTCAAAACGAGTTTTAGTTCCATTAACGGTATTGTTAGTTCAAAAATTTATAAAATTTTAACACTTTTTAAAAGAAGGTTATTAAATTAAAATAATTTTTTGAATTGTATAGTGTGTTTAAAAGACAAAAAGTAAAAAATTTCAATTTGACAAGCATGTATAGCTTGTTTAACCTTTTAATAACTATTAAAAAAACTGGGTCGCCATTTACCAAAAATCATATCTCATATTTAAGACACCGTGTATAATTTTTTTTACATTAAAATAAAAACAATTTAAAACACTAATTGACAAATAAAGATAAAAAAATTATACCTTTGATTTAATTCATTTATTCTAAGGTAAAAACTCGCACCATGTAGGAAACCAGAGCCTGTAATAAATTATGATTTTAATTTAGGCAATGAAAGTTAAATTATGCTGGGAGTAAGAATAATTAAAAAATCATACTATGAATAAACGAAATTTTATAGGAATGAATGCCTATAATAAATTGCTACTTTCCTCTAGACATTTGTGGTTGAAATATGATTTGAGGTAAGAAAAACATTTTGATGAATGTCGATGCCAAAAATAAATAATTACTTTATTCCAGGCAATTGTAGTTAAATTATGACTTAGGGCCAAAACATTTAAAAGCTATGTTATAGTAGAGGCGAAAAATTACGTACAGGTGACTGCCTGAAATAAATTATTTCTTTATTCCAGATAATCGGGGTGAGAATAAGCCAGAAATTGAGATTTAGAAATATATAAAAATGCCTCTAATAAATTATAGTTTTATTTTAGGTAACTGCGGTATGCCTTGAGGGTATGGATAATTTAGAAATTGTATTATAAAGGGCAAGGAATAGGTGTCTCTAATAAGTTCTAATTTTACTTTTATTTATTTTATTGAGGTTGAATTATAAGTTAAAGATGCAAAATATTTAGAAAATATCCAAAAATAATATAAAAGAAAATATTTGTTAACAAAAGTGAATGCCTGGAATAAATTATTATTTTATTCCAGGCAATTGAAGTTAAATTGTAGTTTAAGGCTCAAAAATATCCAAAAATTAGGTTATGTAGGCAACGAATTACATAGAAATGAGTCGCTAAATGAAATTTTAATAATATTTTTTTTATTTATTCTAGGCATTTAAAGATGTACAAACACATATTCCAGTTAGGTAGCCCAAAAAAAGGCATAAAAGTTACATGAATTGCCTAGAGGGAGCAAAAAAATTAACTTTAATAAAATATAAATAAATAGATAAATTTTATTTTAGGCATTTATGGTTTAATTATGTTTTAAAGGTGAGAAATATCGAGAAATTATTTTATGGGCAAAAAAATTACGAAAAAAATGCCTGAATTAAATTATTATTTGTTATCTGACAAATGTGGTTGGATTGTGCCTCAAGAGTGAAAAATATTAAGAAATCATGTTATAGCGCAAAACGTGAAAATCAGTGCTTAAATTAATACTTTATTTCAGGCAATTGAAGTTAAATTACTTTAAAGCAGAAATTATGTTAAAAATGCAAGAAGTTGCATAAAAATAAATGCCTGGGATATACTAAGGTTTGAAATTTACTTTAAGGGTGAGAATGAACCAGAAATCATGTTATGAGATAAAAAAAGAATTACTGCTTGTAATAAATTCTGATTTTATTTTAGACAGTCAAAATTAAATTATACTTTGACGTTAAAAATAATTTAGAAATCGTATTATAAGTTTTATAGGTACAGCTGCTTATAATAAATTATTACTTTAATCAAGGCAATTGAGGTCTGAATTTTTTTAAGATGAGAATCAGGCAAAAATCACATTTAGAGGATCATTATTATTGGATTAATATGATTATGACATTTCACAGGAATGACTGCCTATATTAAATTATACTTTATTCCAGGCAACTGAGGTAAAATTATACTTAAGAGGAGAGTAAGAACCAACCAATATTTATATTTATATCAAATAATAATCCTAAGTCTAAGTTAAAAAATTAACAACAATTAGAGGCTAGAATAAGTTTTTATTTTGTTTCAGACATTTGGTCATGAATTGTGCTTTAAAGCAACATAATAATAAGAAATGTTGGTAAAAGGGAGTGTAAATTACATAGAAATTAGTCCCTAAAATAAATGTTTACTTTATTCCAGATAATTGGGGTTGAATTTTAGTTTGACGGTAAGAAATATCCAAAGATCATATTATAGGGTAAAAGAAATAACCACAATTAGTGGCTATAATAAATTCTTATTTTATCTTAGGCTATTAAGGTGAAATTACTATTTGAGAGCAAGGGATATTTAGAAAATATCTAGTTCATATTCTCTTAAATTTTCCAAAAGTTAGTGCCTGGGATAAAGTAATAATTTATTTCATGAGTGGAGTTAAATTGATTTTTACGTAGAACATAGTGCCTAGAATTAAATGTTATTTTATTTCAGGTAATTTGGTTTATTCGAATGGGAATTAGCCAGATTATGTTATGAAAGCAAAAAATACATAAAGATTACTACCTGTAATAAATTATGAAACGTAAGAAATTATTGAAAATCTAGACGTTAATTTAATGCAACTGCGTATAATTAAATTTGTATTTTTAACGATATTTCTAATTATTATAGTCTAATTATGCTTGTGCTGCAGATATCACTAAACCCGCCTTAAAAGTGATTAATATGCATCAACACATTTAGTGTTAGTCATCAAAATACAACAATTAAAGTAACTAAGTGTATCTAATCAGAATATTTTGCCATTTTGCAATATTTGGTGAGTCTTATACCAAATGTTTAAAATGCAAAATAATATTTACAGACAGCATAATAAAATGTCACTAAAAATCTCACTTTCTATATTGCTAGTAAGTTTTAAGTAAGGAAGGTGAATAAAGGTTGTCAAAAATCAAATTTCACTTTTATATAGTCATAAAATTACGTTGTTAAATTTGATTCTATACAAAAAGGACGAAATATAAAAATTCTATAAATATTTGTGACCCTGATCGTAATTTATAAGTCACCGAAACGTTGATTTTTAAAAGTAAAAGAATTATTAAGGAAATAAATTTTTTTTAAAAAGCTTTGCTCAGTTAAACTCCAACTGTACGTGTTTTAAGTTCATTATTGTTACTGTGTTTTAAGATCATTATTTACCTAAGAAATGTCTTTTGCTCTATCTTTCAATAAATTTTCACATTTGGCTGTATTCACATTTCTTATTTTCTTTAGGATCCAGATGATGGAAGAAATTAATTAAACGGTTACAAATTGACTTTCTGGGAAGGTTTTAGTATTTAATTTTTTTTATTATTTCTTATTCTTCCCTTTTTTTACCCTGGTGATAACAAAATAGTTCATAGACTCATGAAAGTTAATTCAGAGTCAGATTTATGTGATTCTTTTAACTGGTTATTGAATCTCAAAGGTCTATTTTGACGTCATCAATCAAATTTCATTATTAATTGTAAAAACATTAATGGCACAATAAGTGAGAAAAGTTAGGAAAGCATTAAAAAAATCCTGATGATGACAAAATATTTGTCAAAGTGATGTAAATTCAAAGGCAGACTCTAAAAAAATCTTATTATTTAATAAAACAAATTTTTAAGACGATCACATGTTTAAAAAAAAACGGAAATAAATTACTTTGTTTACAATCCTGAGGGTGACAAAATAAATTGGTTAAACCGTTGATAACCCATATTAATTTATGTTTGTATTTTGGACCTTAATCATCTTAGAAAAAATAAATTAGAACCTAGAAACCAACTTTTTATTTACTACAAATAAATTTTTTACAACCCAAACTTACCTTGACACCAAATAAATACTAAATCTCAACTCGTCGTTTTATTTCCACCACAAAATATCGACGATGACTAACGAGCTTTCCTACTTACTAATCTCAACAAATAGGCGAAAAAAAAAAGATTCAAAAAGGCTTCAGGTCGCACATGTTTCCCGCGAGTATGTTGCTTACCATTCCCATCGGAGGGAAGTTATTTGTCGGAAAGCGCGCGGACTACTGACAACGGGATCCGCTTCCCCATTTTACCCACAGAGCCGCCGTTACGCGTCGTAAAGCGAAATAACAAAGATCGTATGCGCGACACAAGGATAAACTTGATTTTTTTTTAAAATAAATAATTGTAATTTTTTAACTATTTTTATGTATAAAAATTCTCAGTTCATTAGTTAAGAGTTGGCATTTAATATTATTAAACTAATATTTCTGGTAGCTCTAAAAGAAATGAAGGAAGTATCAGGAATATTTCTTGAAATGTGGATTTAGTACCTAATTCTTATATTTATTTTTTATAAAATATTTTCTGATTTTCTAATAGAAAAAGAAGATTGATTTTTTATTTTTTTTTTTACTAATAACTTTTTAAAGATTTAGCATATGAGTATACCTAGTATTGTCGTAAAAGCATTTATTAAATAATTATTCCTAAAATTTGTAAAAACAATTAGAGAATATCCCAAGAAAATTCGATAGAAATATAACAAACTTCTTAATTGCTGTGATACAAGTAAACTAGTTGTTCCTAATTAATCCGAATTTAGAGCGAATTACTCTTGTGAATCTGTTGATATTTGTGATAATTATCATAGGGCCGTCGACTGTGATAACTATATTATATATTTTAGTCAATTTATTAAACTTTAGGAGAGCATTTTTAAATAGGATCTCATTTAAACAAATGAGATCTATTGGGAATTGGACATAATGTTTTTTAAATTAATTTAAATCTTATTTGGGTGAAAGAGTTCGACGTCTTTTTTTTGTATAAAAGTTGTTTGTCTGAGTCTGTAACCACAAGGTACAGTTTTAGGGCCGCTCTTATTTTTGCTTTATATTAATGATATGGCTAGAAGAAGGATGCAGGAAAAAAATTAAAGAAAAGCAACATAAATTAATAAGAAGAGTAACAGAAATAACTTATCATTAAAATTTCTTAAATGCTTTTTATGTATGAGATACACATATAGCCAAGACACAGATAATTTGATGCTGTTAAGAATTGTTAAGAAACAGGATAAAACATTAAAAGAAGGATACACAAGTTCTAAATTAAACATGAAACACTTTTGGCATAATTTTTACATGACTTCTTTTTTTAAATATTTTTTTTCCTCTTCTCTCTCACGTTTTACTATTTTCTTATTATTTGTTTCTATAAATAGCATCTTGGTGCAGTTTAGTTTTCTCTCTCATTTACTTGATCATTTAAATCTGTTTCACGCTCTAGTGTATTTATGATTTTCTGGCACGCACCCTGAAGCTTCCGTATGACCACCAGAGGGAGTATTGTATAAGCAACGTTTAAAATACCTTTCTACTTAATTTAATTTTAAAAAATCTGCTCAAAGGCAATTAAAATGAAAGAACGTTACCACTCAGTAACTTAATTATAACGCTTTCAAGACCCTTTGCGGTATTCTTAAATAACAAGAAGTTAAATTTAAAAACACTTGACTCGAGGCCAATTTAAAGGAAAAAAAGCACCGGTTAATTCGTTGCCGAGTTTCCGTTCTACTTCTTCAAGACGTTACTTGTCTTACTAAATTAAAGTTTTCGCTTCATTTCTTAACCTGTTTTGTAGTTTTCCCGCGAACGTCCATGGATTCTGATCCAGATCGTAATTGCTTTGTTAATCCACATCGGGCACGTGCTCTCGAACATTCGACTTCAATCAGTTGTATTTGAACTTAAACTTAACGGATAATTTTATATAAAATGGCTGGTTATTTATTAACCGTGGAAATGCTGAGAATAATTATAACCCAGTTTCATCCCTATTATGACGCGACCTAAAAACACAAACCCCTAGAAAACGACGTTTAATTTGTTAAAGTTTCCCCGTCAGCAGCTTCGCTTGCAGCTTACTAGTTTAGCTTTGTGCAATTCCAAAGTCAATTCATGAAGTTGGCGGTTTGGCGCGAAAGCACTTCTAGCATTTAAATGTTCTTATTTTCACTGGATGGTCGTTTAAGCTTGTTTTGTTAAAGTAATCGATAGAATAAACAGAAGGAGAAGTAGAAATAGAATTATGTTCAGTTGCTCTAAGGACAGATTCATAAAAATTTGATAAGGAAAATAGGTAACATTATCGAGATCAAAATGTGAGGTAATGCAATGATGTAGGCACAGAATGTATTGGAAAATCAACTAAGGGCAAGGAACTGGGAAGTGTAACCAAGAAAAATAACATTTTTTGGTAACTCTACAAGGGCAAATAGAAATTAGAAAAAAATCAATAAAGAATAATAAAAATCGCAGGAAATAAGGTAAACACATTTTGAAAAAAATATATAATAATAGTGTATTTATTTAGCTTGAGCTACAAAAGGTAATACATAATATAGATAATATAATACATATTTAAACAAAAAACTTAAAAATTTAAATCAATAAAAATAAAAAAATGCAAATAAATTGAAAAAAAAGTGTGTGCTTGTACAAAATGGCATACATATACAAAAACACAAAATGCAAAAAATTTATAAATAAAGTTTAAGCCTAAAATAAAATAACAAAAATAAAACAAAATACGAATTAAAATTGTAAAACAAAAATAAAATAAATACACATATAAACTACAACTACCTAAATAAAGGTAAAACGAATTATAAAACAAAGTACGAGTTAGAATTGTAAAACTAAAATAAAATGAAACAACTAAAACTAAGAATAAAATATTAACATGTATAAAAAAAAATTAAATAAGAGACGTTGTTTTAATTTAAGAATAAATACATACACACTAAACATAATCCTTTGCCTGACAGACATCATACCTAGCACACTTAATATAATAATAACAGGAGTGTATTGATTGCATTTTAGGATTAGTCTCATTGCTCTATTTTAAATTACTTCAAATTATTTCACCTTGTATTTAGGCAGGTTGAACAATAATGTGGAGCAAAACTGCAAATGGGGAATAGCAATGATATTATATAGCAGGAGCTTTGTATGCATTAATAAGTTTTTTCCAACTCTATTAATAAACCCAACTTTCTTGGAAAATTTTCTCAAATACTTTTTTTTTTTCATAAAAAATACTCTCCCCACCTACACTGATGTTCACATTATCAATATTTAATTGATTATTTTTCGATTTTTTTGTAAAAAGGCAAAATTTAAATTTACTTGTATTTAAACATAATTTGTTGATACAAAGCCAGCTGAAAATTTTGGTTAAGTCATTATTTATATCAGTTACTATCTGATCAATTTTGTTTCCTATTATATAAATCATCGTGTCATCTGCAAATAACACAGTTTTATATTTTTGTATAACTTTTACCATAACATTTATATATAATAGGAACAATAGGAACAATAATGGACCCAAAACTGTTCCCTGGGAACACCAAATACAACATTAAGAACCTGAGAGAGACTATTCCCATAATTCACACGTTGGACTCTATTACGCAAATAAGATTCAAGCCAGTTCAAGACATCACCTCTAATTCCCAATTGGTTTATTTTATATGGCTGCATTTCTCTGTCTGTCGTTTCGAATACTCGTTTAAAATCTAAGAATACCGCTAAAACATATTTATTATTATCTATGGCTCTGACAAAATTATCACATATAATATGAACAACAGACTCACATCTGGAAACATTAATTTGAATGACAATATATTCTCATTCGTACTGATGAGTAACACACGTCAGCATCAACATTTATCATCTGCACTGTCTTCATTAATTATTAATTAAAGAAGACTGATTTCTGAACAGTGACATCATTAAATATAAACACTAATTAATTAACATCAAATATATTTAATATTATATTTACTACTTAATGTTTTCTAGCAATTTGATTTTCACTCTCTTACCTTGTCTTCTTTTTCTTTTATACCTTCCTTCTTCTCTACTAATTTTATCAATTTACCCTAAATACTTTAATAGCTCTTTCATTTTTATTGCCAATCAGTTCTGGCTATATTTTGGATGAATCTTAAATAAATCTGCTCTTATTAAGATCCAATATAATGAAAAATCATGATAATGAAACATATTGAGAACATCTAAATAGACAGAGTTCAATTATAATCATAATTAGTTTTATCTGAAGATCTTCCGCATTTTGTAACAAATTTTCTGGTTTTGGTTTCTTACTTTGGCAACTACTTAGTCTGATTCTCATCCTAGATGATCCGTCCATAATTTAAAATAGTATTAAAGAGCCAAGGATCTCATTAATAATTGGACTATATTAAACTAAGATTCATAAGGAAGCCTTACAGCCTTAAAATTTAAATGTTCTCTTTTTAAATGATGGTCGTTTAACATTGTTTTATTAAAGAAACCGATGGAATACACCAAGGAGAATCAGAAATAGATTTGTGTCCAGTTGTTCTAGGGACAGATTTATAAAAAATTGACAAGGAAAGTAAGTTATCTTAAAGTTGATAACCTGTAAGAAAATGCAATGAGGTAGACATTGACCATAATAAAAAACCAATTAAATGCAAGGAATCAGTAAGTGCAACAAAAAAAAATTCTTTTAAGTTATACATATTGATACATATAGAAATTGGAAAAAAAATTATAAAAATCCAAGGAAATATGGTAAGCAGATTTATAAGAAATCTTTAACTAGAACCATTAATTTGAATGATTCAGACTGATGAGTAATGCACATCAGCATCATCATTTATCATCTGCACTGTCTTCATTAATTATTAATTAATAAAAACTAATTCCTCAAGAATGACATTATTAAATAATAAATCCTGATAAATTAGTATCAATTATTTTTACTACTTGATGTTTTCTTGCAACTTGATTCCTACTGTCTTACCTTCTCTTTTTTTTCTTTTGTATCTTCCTTTTTTCCTATCAATTTTATCAATTTACCCTAAATACTTTAATAGCTCTTTTATTATTGTTGAAAAAGTAGTCCATTCTTGCAGTGGAGTTAATAAAGGTAACTGGCAAGATTTCGGTCATTAATCCAACATGTTTCGGACATATAATATGTCCATCATCACGGATAGCAATTAAGGGGTTCTGTCAATTCATCTTATATTTCTAGTTCCTCAGACAACGTTAAATGGTTTAAACAAATAAAAATGGCATTTTAAAATACATGTAAATGAGACAAAACTTGGATTTACTAAAACTTAAAACTACATAATAAACAATAGATAAAACAATAGATTAATAATAATAGGTAATGGCTTGTTTTTTTTAATAATCTCTGCAGATTATTTTTAAAATATAATTTTAAATTGATTTTAGTGGTCTCAAATTAAACTGATACACTCCACCCCATTTTATAAGGCCATACTTAAGTAATGATTCTATTAATGGTTTATATACTTATATGAGTAATATTTTGCTTAGCAAATCTCGAAGAATATATAATTTATGAATAAGTCTTTGAACTTTACTTGTCAAAATTTATTTAAATCCATTCATTATTTTACCACATCTATTCCATTTATTGCCCTATTACACTATATAATTAAAAAATCAAAAATTGATCAAAATTCTTTCTGATACTTCGTACATTCAAATGTAAAACATTGAAAAAAGGTCCTGACACAAAGAAAATGTCTGACTTAATAAGTCATTATACAAAAGAGCTTCATCCCGCTCTACACCATTTGTACCCAAATCTTCGAGTATGATATGTTCTACTGAAGTAAAATTACTATCCATATTTGTAAAGACTAAAAACTTAAGTTACCAGAGTATAGAGCCAGATAGATGCGCATATGCCTGACCAATACAGAAGTAGTACCTTAAATATATTATTATAGCAATAGCAATTTTATTTCTTAAAACTGATAGATTGAGCAAGCTTCTCTTTTATCACCATCGTGATAACAATCAAATTTTGTTCTATACTTATTATTTATTTGTTCACAATTGACGCACCTCTTCGTAACCTTCCAGTCATTCTTAAAATGACTTATGACCACAATATGCACATATTATTCCATTTTGACAATCACTAAGTTTATTGTATCTAGCACTTATAGCGCGTTAGAACCGCTAGATCTTCGTATACATAAAGTGTGATATATCTTCTCATGAAACAATTTTGGCATGGCAGTTCATATATATAGTGTATTTTTTATTTTTTTTTAAATGAATCCTCTTCATGGAAAAAATTATTTTAACCAATTATTAAATTTTATATTTCTTCGGTAGTCCTATTTTTCTTGTTATTAAAGCGAATTATTTTAATACGTGCAGTTTTTTGTTTTGTTTGTTCTACTTTATATCCCTTTCGTGTCTCTTCTGCTGCTTGTTTTAATTTTTGTATATGCTCCTTCGAGTTTCACCTTATAGTGACACTACCTTATAAAGTTTCTATAAGTTTATTAATAACGCCAATATTCAAGTCAGATGGCTTTAACTTTGAGGTGACTTCATTTTTCGTGTGTCAGAGGTTTGCTCCTTTTTTGTTTTATAATACGATTTCGAATGCTCATATTATCTCAGACTTAAATAGTTTGCCTTTTTTCATTGATTTAGGTAAAGAAAAAGTCAATTATTGCTTCCACTACTATTCTTATTATATGACAACAACGGTCCCAGGAGATGCATGTTATATGTTGAGAAATAACGATTCCACCCGAATTCCAACTTGAAACATTGAAAATATATCTGCTAGATTCACTATTGACATAGAAAAAGTATTTATACGTATAAAAGTATTCATGTATTATAGATAAAGTATTTTAAGATGATTTGCTTCTGACACTCTTGGTAATAGCTGAGAAGCTTCCCCAACTTTTGCCCTATAAAACGTCTCTTATTACTCACTTACCTTGCATGAAATGACTTCTAGACGCTCAGATAGTCTCTACTGATTCTATGAAGAATATTCTCATCAAAACAAAAATTTTTTAAACGAAACTTTATTCTAAGAAAGCGCAATATTTCTGACAAACTTATAAACCAAATCGTAGGCCCATTCTGGCTGGTCGGTTGGTACCATATGTCCAGCATTTCTCACCAAAACTTCCGTTAAATTTCCAGCAGTTTTGGAGTATCCTGCGATAATGTTTCCGTCGATCCTCCATTTGATCCTTGGGGCCGTTTTGTACTCCTCGGCAGCACTGAAATTTAGGTTCTTAATGAAGTTTACCGTAGTTGGATATGCTACGATGATGTCCAATTGACCGTTGTAGAACAGCACTCTGTACTGGTTTAATAGTTCTACGACCCACGGTGCTATGGACTTTACTACGTCTAGTCTTAAGTTGTCTTTTACTTGGTCGCTGTCTTGGGTTAGATTTCCTACGTGGATACCTAGAATGAGGAAATAGGTGTTGTGAGTGGAAAGATTTAAATGATTTTTGGATATATATGTAATAGTGGGTTTGCACTTCTAGCTAGTTTTTCTAGTTTTTATGATTTATTGTATTTGGGATTAAAAATATAATTTTCTTTTGAAAAACGTAATAAATAGTTTATGAGCAAGACAAATTTTTTACTCTACTAATAGTCAATAAAGTTATTCGAATTTTTTAAGAAGGATTAAATTCCAAATAATTACCATCCTATCTCAAACATGTCAACAGACATGTTTCATCATTCATATGGGTTTTTAAAAGAAAAATCTATGAAAATTGCTGTCATATTATATGTCAGGTTTGTTCGTGGGATTTCTTATAACCTATCAAAGACCTTCCATCTTATCAACGAGGATCTTCTAGGTCATAAATTTAAATCTTATGGGTCGTTTTACTAATATTAGCCTACTTAGCTGAGGATTAACTTAAAGAGATTACACCTGTTGACTTTTTAAGGTTTTTTTAAATAGCTTGGCTTTTAAAATTGCGTTTTAAAATAAATGGCTAGATTGCAAAAATCAGGTCGAACTAATCCCGAGTCTATCATAAAATTTATGAATTATTAATATATTTATTGTAGAATAAAAAATTAAATTTAATTTATCATTTACTTAATCTGTATAAAAATCAGTTCTGCATATGGAAGCATAACTTAAATGGATACCATTTACACTTATTTTAACTTAGCACAATTGAAGATTAATTTTTCTTTTAGAATTTTTATCTTCATCTGATAAATCTAATTGTTCTTTTTTTGTCTTATAAAAAAATTATTTGTATTTATTGAAATTTTTTTAAGTTAGGGTTTTACTAAAAAAAAATAATTTAGTTGAAAATAATTTTTTCACATGCTACAAAATTAAAATAGATATTTTTTAAAATTTTTTATTCAAATTTTATTTATTCGTTCTTGTAAGAAAAAACAATTTTCTTTATTATTTAATTTAATTTTTAATTACATAAAGACGATCGAGCAGATATTATTTTTAACTTAAGCGTGATAATCTTTACAAGACAAATGCATAACTTAAATGTTTATTAGATTTTTAATATTATTTTATAATTTTAAATTAGGTTCATTTTACCATTCATTGATTTTTATAAAAAAAAATAATTAAATTAAGTAAAGAAACTTAACTGACCATTACCATTAATCGGCAATTGCTTTTTATCTAATACAAACTTTAGGCTGTTTTTATTTACTGGATAATGTAAAAAAATATTATTTTCTTCATTAATTGTTTCAACTTTAAATTACGTAAAAAACATCAAACAAATAATATTTTAAACTTAAACATAATAATAGTGATAGATATAACTATTTAAGACTCATGCAAATTTAAAAAAAAAATATTTTGGTGAACAAATAAAGCAAAAAAAGTTCCTTCAGACTTTATGTTTTTTCTATGTAATTGAGTAAGCTAAGCAACAAAAACATAATTTCCAAGATTGTAACTATTCATGTATCTACCATAAGCTTCCCATATGAATTATTACAATCTTTACATAAGAACCAACTGAATTACGTAAAGGTAGCCAACAGTTCTTTTAATCATGTGGATGCATAACTTAAGTGGATACAATTTTCACTTTTTTATTCTTAGCAAAAATTAAGTTTAATTTTTTTTTAATTTCTGTTTTTATCTGAAAATTTTTTCCTTTGGTTGTATAAAAAAAATGTTGTATTTATTTGTTTTTATGAGAACAGAATTTAAATCAGATATTTTAATTAATTACATAAAGAAACCTAAACAAAATATTTTTTGATATATTTTTTATTCTAAAAGTACTCAAATTAGTTTTCTTGAGAAATGCATTATTTAATAGATTTTTTTTCATTTTTGTTTATTAGTGTTTGTAAAAAAAATTCATCAATATTTGTCTTAACTTTAAACTACGTAAAGAGCATCGAATAAATAATTTATTTTAAATTTAATAATGTTAGTTGTGATATACAGAATTCTTTCAGATCCATGCATAACTTAAATGGATGTTACATTTTTTAAATATATGGTAATCTTATATTTTAGACGTAGGTTTTTATTATACCACAATGCTCCTATATGTTATATTATAAGTAATAAATACATAATTAAATAAATAAACTAAAAAAAATCAACTTTCGTTCTTATACTCCCACTCATTCTGAGTTATGACAGCAAATAGTAATAAAATGATATTTTTTTTAAGCAAGTAAATAAGCTACATAAAAAAAAATAATTTTCAAGGCAGTAATATACCAATTAAATGGGATTATAAATTTTCCTAAAAATATACTACACAACTCGTATCAAAACCTTTCACATTGTTAAACATGACACTACTAAAGGTTCCATAAACATTCTCAAATTAATCTAACTTACGCTTTACAGTAACTCAGCTATACCCCTGACAAAGTAACCTTTTCCGCCCCCAAGTTTAATAAATCTCGAAATTTCCCAAAACCGCCAGTAATTAAAACCGCCAAGACGATCCCTTTAAACTTAAGAAGTTACAGGCTTATGTTTGCGTAGTAATTGCACCCTTTAGTTTTAAGGATTGAGAAATTATTTACCTTAGATACTTTCTGGTTAAATAGTTTAAACCCTTGTATTTCTTTTTCTATTTGTTAAACCAAAAGATAATCTTTCTCACCTTTTCTTACAGCTGGAGTCTCCAGGAAGGTAGCATAAGACTCGTCACTCTCACTATTAAACAAATAGTTAAAATAAGTGGAAAATCCAGTATACTTTTTGAAAAGAGTTTCGCTATTATAGTCTCCATTGATTATCTCATCAAAGGCCTGAAAGGCATTTTCAAAATCTCCTTCCTTCATATAAGTCGCCCCCTTGTTCTGAAGCTCAATGAATTCCTCTTTAGCACCTTCATCTATGAAACCTAAATTATACAAGTAGTCTCCGTATTCAGCTATTTGGTGTTCCGGATCCACTAGGCCTAAACATAGACTTAATTAATAGATATATATGTGAATTTTAGATCAACTACTTACCATTACCAATAAGTAACCCTTTAAGGTTAATCTTAAGGTCAGCCAAAGGATTTTTCTTCATAATCGTATACCCTATAGCAGGCACGTACTTCCCACCATAAGATTCTCCAGTAACAAAGAATTCGTTCTTTTGCAACTCTGGAAAAAGTTGGAAAAACTGCAAAAGGGCTTCATATAAGTCCTCGCCAACCTTAGTCTGGTTTTGGGCGTAGCCTCCATTAGTAAAACTAAAACCTGTTCCAGCTGGACTATCGATGTACAACACAGAATGGTTTTTGGTCCAGGAATGTTCTCTGAAGCTCACATTTTCTCCGTTCGTAACTACGTATGGTCCGTTTTCAACGAAGAGACCGAACAGGCTTGAGGCACCAGGACCACCTATATGAGAACATCGAATTAGTAAATTAAAATTAGTAAACGTGCATTGAGAAGATTCATTTTTCAGTTTTAACAGAACCTCAGATTTTCTTTTTTTTATTTGTATTTGTCTTTTTCCTTCTGCCTGTTTTTCTTCTTCCTTCACTTCTCCATTGTGTTTCTTTTTTTTTCAAATCACCTTATTTATTGCAAGCAAATTTAGGAGGACAAAAAACAAGGAATGTTCAGAAGTGCTTTATTAGTCGAAAAACTTAAAATTTTGTTGACAAAGAAAGACTGATATAGAAGTGAACGGAAACCATTAAATACAAACCAACAAAAATTAAATAAAACCATTTAAAATAATAATCCGAATATAGAGAATTAAAAAATACAAACATTGATATCAGACATAATAATCTTCATTAACAGGCAAATATCACAATACAGTCAAATTTCCTGGTAGAATTCTTCAATACTATAATAAGCCCTACCCAATAGTAAAATTTTATGTAAGTTTCAAAAGGTCGTTAAAGAATTTAGTGTTTTCAGATTTATTCGTAAATAGTTGGACACTTTTCTTCTTTCATATACAAGCGACTTTTTTACTTATGCAGATCTTGGAAGCGGTAGAGGCAGAAAACGATTTTGCAAAATTGAATAAGAAACTTATCAATGGAAAAAAATGACAAATCTTGGAAACTATAATAGGTTCATAATTCTAAATTGATTAATTAATCATTTTAATTACCAAATAGATCTTTCAATAATTTGCTGCCTGGTATAAATCAATTATAATTAAAATACTGGATAAACAATTTAATAAATAATGGTTAAAAAGTCTTAACGACCTGAAATAAATCCAAAATAAATAAATAAATAATTTGATAGCCACTAAATTGCTTATGAAATAAGAAAAAATTCATGCATAATTTAAGTGCATGTGAGAATAGAAAAGTAATAAAATAACGCAACTACCTTTAATAGTTTGTACTCAATGCTTGGATCAAATCTATCATACTTAAAATTTTAATTAAAAAATCAACATTAATCGAATATAATATAAAATATATGATATACTACTACCAGACTCAACTGCCTGAAATAGTATTAATATTAAAGTGTTCACTTGCCTGGAATACATGAAAAATCAAAACAAATTGATAAACGAAAAACACATGCGCAACTGCCTTGAATAGAAATATTTAATTGCATAGAGTAATAGCGAAAAAATCTGTTGAAATTTGCCTGGAATGAAGAATAGCTTAATTGCATAGTTAAATAATTACTCTACTTCTAAAAGATGAGTCACAAAAATATCTTTTTATGCCTAATGTGTGATTTTTTAGTGTTGTGATGAGCAGCAGGACCCACAAGTAGTAGAAGAAGCTTCTTCTAATGTAAATAAAGATTTAAGAGTTAAGATTTATAGGTCAAAAAAGTATTATCTACAACACTGATGTCCCAATTAGAGAGCCATATCTTTCAAGCTTAGATAGCAGTGATCCGTGATCCATATGATTCACGATCAAAATCTTTAGATAGATCACAGAAAATCGCTGCTGATATATAACCATGGTTCACAATACAGTAGATGCTCTCTAAAAAGTCGTCTATTTATCATCATAAGTACCTTTCGATGCCTGTAAGTAAAACTCACTTGCTGAGAGTATATTGCGATTGTAAATAGTTCCAAAACCTCCTTTTGAAAGATTTTTTAATTGATGTTTTTAAATAGGGTAAGTAGAAAGAAGATTGGGCATTTATTACTAAATTATTCTACATTTAGGAAATATTTTTATTGATGGTTGATAGTTGATGTTTACAGGTTAGGTGGAGTAAGAAAAAATTGTGCTCAACTCTCTTTTTTCTATTTTTTTTAAATTATTCTAAGCTTTCTTAATTATTCTTAATGACGTCATTTATCTGGATAGAGCCTAAAAATACGTCATAAATTTGAATTGAAATGAAATGAATAAATAATTTTTCCAGGCAATTTTATCAAATAAATGTTGAAAGTAATATTGAAAAAAAATCCTTAATTTCCTGGAATAACGTCATTTATGTATAAAAATGGTAAATAAAATTAATTTATGGATTTGATATTTGTCAAAGAAAAATGGTGGCGCAATTTTTCCAGAGACATTTACTACATTAAAAATTAGGAACTTTATGAAAGGAAAATATTTTCAAAAAATGCATATTTCTTCAACTACCTGGAAAACATAAAATATTCATTTAATCTCCCTGGTAAAGCAGAATAATAGCGTCATTTTTTTGGAAAAATAGCAAAAGGTTGTGAGTATGGACATAATATGTATTTTAAAGTATGCCTAAATTCACCTTATTACATGTCACAAGATTAGATCTTAGAATAACACCAAAACAGCTATAAACAAATATTTGAACCTTGCATCTCATTATTCAGCTACAATACTTAGTTTCTTTATATCGATCTTCTTCTGCCGTAATAGATTAATTTTTATTTAAATTAGAGAGTATTATTGAAGTATTGTTTTTCATCATTTACGGTCTTTTTAGTTATTGGTTTTTGCAAAAAAAATCATTAATAATAGTAGTTTTTTCAGACCCATGCATAACTTAAATGTATATTACATTCTTAATAATACTTATTGTACCATAATGCACCCTGTATACGTATCTCACGCTTTAAATAATAATATCAGTTATGTTATATTTTATGTTTTACTATATTAAATGCTGGAAAAGTTGCATTAAAAAAATAGTTTTCAAGGAAATATGTATTTCTTCAACTGCCTGGAATAAATAAAATAATAATTTTAGGCTACCTGGAAAGGCAGAATACTAACATCATTCCTCTGAAAAAAAAGTAAATAAAGTTAATTTATGGACTTGATATATATCAGAGAAAATTAGAACTAATTTTCCCATATTAAAAATTTTGAAAAATTAAGAAAAGAAATCTTTCCAAAAAATACATTTTTCTTCAGCTGCCCTCACCAACTAGATTACTAATTTCAATATATTAAAAAAAGTAATTTCTCTAGAAAAAGACTAAGCGAGTCAGATAATCTCATGTATTTAAAACACTTGTAAAAAAATATTTACTTTTCCAGATCGTTTTATTACATAAAAATTAGAATGAACGTCTGAAAAAATTTTTTTTTTAAATACGTTTAAACTGCCTGGAAGAAAGCATGTAATAATTTTTAATAAATGCTTAATAAAAAAAAATTAATAACGAATTTGTTTTTGAATTTGAAATGTAAAAGTCATATTAAAATATTAAATTCTAGATCGTATCATGGAAGATCATTAAACTGATTTAAGCATATCCATAAATATTTTCTTATATGTTACTTGGATTATTTATTTGCCAGGAAATGCTTGGAAGAAATGTAAAATAATTGAACTCTTTGCAAAAAAAACTCTGATAAAAAATAATATCCTTCTATTAACATTTTAGAAATGTTCAAAAAATTAGTCTATTTTTCTCAAAGAGACCTCTTAATAATAAAAATTCAGAGATTGGAGGGACACAAAGTCAATGGTCTCAAATTAATTAAATTCATTTAATTTGAGACCATTGACTTTGTGTCCCTCCAATCTCTGAATTTTAGAAATGTATTTTCTCAAAATAAACTATACGAATAAAATATTGCACATTTGAAGTTAATCCAATTAAAATTTAAAAATGTATCCTTTTACCATGCTTTTTTTTCAATGACTAACATATTGGAACACTTGAAATCATGAGACCAGTAAAGCAGATTTTATTTATTGGAGTTTTTTTTTTAAATTGTTCCAACCTTCTTAAAATCACTTTAGAAGCTTTAAAGATTTTTAAGATGAAAAATCTTATCAATGGCATTTGATTTCTACAACCTTTTCATTTCTTTATCCCGAAATTTTTGCTTAAAGATATATTTATTAAAGTTTATTATAACTAAATCAATTTCATTTAATAATAATTTTTGAAGATTTTTTCCTTAAAATAAATAATTTTTATTGTGTACCTTGTAACCATAGAAGAACAGGATCCTCTTCATAATTATTCTGAGAAGGTATAAACCAGAAAAACAAGTTGGAATCATAACGTTTATCCACAGTAAAAAATCCAGAATAACTTGGAATACTAGCGAATTGTTCCACGGTCACTTTGGCGGCAGCAACTCCCTCTGCAATTTGATTGTTTTCTATGTATGGAGTGAGAATGAGTGGTTCTCCTACATCTTCTGCTTTAGAAGAAGATATATGCACTAAAGCCACAATAAGTAACGTAAAAACTAACTTCATGATGCTAATCTGAAAGAATACAATAAAATAAAAATTATTTTTATATGTATTTATGTTTAAACTAATGCGAAACTATGTGGGTCAACTTACCTGAAGATTACTGAGGGAAATGAGACACTTGACATAAATAAATTATCTTTGCCAATTAAATGCTTTATTATTATGTGGTGATTATTGATTATAATGCTTACGTCATATCATCATTGTTCTTATTGATAGTCATCTCAGGAAATTATTGAGATTTTTTTATATTAATTTTTTCTTTGATAAAAAATATATTATATATAAGAATTAGGTCACCTACATTATTAATCTGTTCTGATTTTAAATGGTACTTAAGTTATACAAATTGATTACAATTGTTTATATTTTACATTTTAATAAATTGTATTATGTAGACATCTAATGGGAATATGAAAGAAACTTATAATTGCAATACAGAATGCACGTTTTTTATTGATTTTCCAGAGTTGATTCAGCATGTGGGATCTAGATGTCACGCAATAGAATTTTTTGATGTAATGATTTCATGAACTATGCATCAAATTAAAGCAATGTGTTCTCATTTGTAATATATTTATGTATTATTTTAATGTAAGTTTGGTACATACTATAATACTATGTACCTCATGGTTTTTGTGATTCAAACCATTATTTAAGTAAATTATTGTGAAAAAATCATAAAAAAATTATATATATTAATAATAATTTCATTCACTATACATTAAATAAATATAATTATATAATTGATATATTTAAAAAATATATTTTTTCAAATATATCAAATTCCTTTTTAAAATTTTTTAGTTAAATGTTTTCTTTACTTTTAACCAAATAGAACTTACATGAATAGACTTCGCATAATATACTTTAGAACAATTGAAAAATTATTTTTATTTTAATTAATTATTTTATTTATTTCTTAATTATTTTATTTCATTTTAAAAATTTTAAATTATTGTTATATTTTTTATAAAAAATAATTTTAACACAAAAATTAAATTAGAATATGAAATGTATCTGAAAGTCGTTATGCTATATATAAATATGATTTTCAAAAAATTTAAAAAAAATCATATTTGTGACTTTTGAAAAATTTCTTTGTAAAATACTGAAAATTTTTAAATTTCATTATTATTCTTTTATCCTTAGTTTTAGTACAAAGGAACTTGTTAGAAAATATAAAAATCTTACAATTTGTAAAAAATTAACGTAAGTAAGACATTTCTACTTTTACCTTTTCAATAGAAAAATATTTTTTTAAATTTATTTTTAATTTCTATATGTATAGTATTATTTTTGGCATGTTATTATTATCACCAAAATCAAAATATTTCAAGTAAAAATTGAAACTTAGCTATAGACCTGTGCTAAAATTACAATAATAGAATATAGTTCTAAGTATTTTCTTCTCAAGTCTTAAAAACTCTTAAGTAAATGCACCTCGTATAAAATAACCTTAAAAATTTAATATTTGTATTTTTATTAATTTATTCGACTTAACATTGACTTCATTTATCTTAATTTAAGAACTTTATAAGAATTATGAAACAAAATTTAATTTCTGTAATTTTGAAATTTTATATGTATTTTTAGGTTAACATTTTTCTTATAGAAATTAAGATTTAAGTTTTAAATATTTTTACAAAAATGAGAGAAATTTATATTAAATTTATAGAAGTTGGCATTATTCGCATATTTTAATTTTTTTTTAAATTACTTGAAACTTTCGAATTTTTAAATTTTCCATCTAATAGAGTGACTAAGATACATTTTGGAAACTTTTTAATTAATAGATTTAATATTAACTAAAATAAGCTTTACAATTAAAAAAAAGAAAGAATCCCAAAATTTTGAAAAATTACGACTCAAGAAGCCAATAATTCTTTAATTTTGACTATTAGGGACCGACATATTTACTGATAAATGATTTTGTTACTTACAGGAATTCCTACATTTAAAATTCTAATTTCTTAACTCCTATTATAGGAATTTTTTTTCAGAAGTCTAAAAAGCTTCTAAAGAATCCCAGGAGGCAATAATTATTTAATATTTACTATAAGGAATCAATATATGTACTATTTTATTAATGATAAATGATTTTGTTGCTTACAGGCACTCTTGTGCTTCAAATTACAATTTTTCGACTCCTATTATAATAGGAATTTAAAAGTTTTTTTCAAAAGAGCCCAAAAAGCCTCCAGAGAATCCCAAGAGTCAATTATTTTATAATTTTGATTACAAGACATTATATATTATATAAATATTTATTACATATTAATTTTTAATATATAAAACTCCAATTTCTTGCCTCGTACTATAAAGATTTTACTGTTTTTTTCAAAAGGTCCCAAGAGTCAATATATCCCTAATTTTTACTATTAGGAACCGATATATTTACTGTTCCATAAGTGATTAAAAAAAAATACTACTTTTTAGATATAAATGTTCGTTATGAAAAAATTAACGATCTAAATTCATTTTTAATTCGTTTGCTTAATATGTTAATACCTAAAATTTGTAAATGTTAAAAATAATAATTTTTAGATTCAAACATCTAAATGACATTTTTAGGATGAAAATTAAATAATTACAGAAGTTCTTAAGACGTAGATACTGTTAAAAAAATAATTTATTAAATATAAGATATCCGTTTAAAATAAACCAGTGGTCATCAAATTCCAGTACAAAAATCATTTTTCACAAAAAGCAAAATTTCTGAAGAAACACCCTATATATAACCCTATCAGCATGTATATCGGTAAATCACTAAAAACCTCAGACAAATCACTATTTACTTATGACTCACATAAAATTAATAATAATCAAATTGACCTTGTAACTTAAGATAAACCGACTTTACAACAATGGTCTGATGGGCAATATTTTCAACTTAATATGCACATTAGTATTTGAATACGTGAATATGAATCAACCTCTTTTATTTTTGTGTATTGTATCATTGTTGTGAAGTGCGTTTTTTAAATTATTTGAAAAACATGTCATTTAAGCAGTTATTGTTTTTGGCCCTCATAATGTCCACCGAAGGGTTTTTTATGAACGGTTATCCAAAGGTGAACTCTTGGCCGTTGGAAAGTGGAGATGATCCAGGAGTTCCTCTTTTATTGACCCCACTGATTGAAGCAGGGAAAATTGACGATGCACAAATGGCCTCAGAGGTTTACTTTAATGGATTTTTAAAGAAAATTAGTTATTCTGGTAAGGAGTTTAATTAATTCAGCTTTAAAAAACTTTTACATTTTTTATAGGTTTTTTTACTGTTGACAAACTTTATAACTCCAACATGTTTTTCTGGTTCTTCCCCTGCGAAAGTAATTATGAAAATGCTTCAATAATATTGTGGCTGCAGGGAGGTCCTGGTGCTTCAAGCCTAATAGGTAAATAAGTAATTGTTATAGTGACAACATACATTTATTTTGCTTTTTTTAGGTCTCTTTTCAGAAAATGGCCCTTTTATAGTCAAATCAGAACGTGGACTTAAGGAAAGGCCTTTTTCCTGGACAAAAACTCATTCTGTACTGTACATTGATAATCCTGTAGGAACAGGATATAGTTTCACTGAAGGTAAATGGAATGGGATAATGATGCATGATTTATATGTTCTTGCTAGTACGGTGTAATTTTTTTTGTATAACTACTTATTAGGTCCATAAATCATAATACAAAGGAAGTTCTTATTTTTTTTTATTTTTAAGAAGTGGTTTTACTTCATTTTATCATAAAACCGTTTTTTCGCTTCTTTTAATGCTTATTGAAAAAAATTGTACTTTTATTCACATCATTTAAAAAATATATATTTTTTCTTAATTGTCAGTTTGCCAAATTTTTCAAAATACTGAAACGTAGGTTTTTATGAAAATTACTATTTTTTTATTTTTTCTTCGTTGTCCTAGCAGACTTTTGTTCTATTTTTATTTTGTCTTCTATATTTGTTAAATTTTAAATTTGATTTAGATGAAATTTTATAATTTTTTAAGATTAAAAAAGTTATTTTCCTTTTTTTTTTTGTCTTTGCCCAATAGGGAATTGAACTTTTATTTTGACAACAATTTATAAAGAAAAATTATTTTTTTTAAAAAATCGAACAAATATTTTGGTCTTCCTTGTATATTTTTATGAAATTTTAATTTTTTTTATAAATAAAAATTTCCATAGATTATTAGTATGTATTTACAATTTCCTAGCTTTTCTATTGAAAATTAAGAATTGGTATTATATTTTGATGAACATAAATACCAATAATATATGCAATTTTTCAAAATATTCGAGACAATTTCAATACATTTGTGTTATATGATATATATATTTTTATTTTAGTAGAGCCTAATAGAGGTTTTACTAAATATCTCTTCGTTAACTTTTTTTATATGAATAAATCTAAAATTCCAAAATTTCAATTTTCTTATAGGAATATTTTTTAAAATTTTTTTTATTGTTTTAATTTGATTGCAGGATTTTAAATATTTTCTAAAATATCAATATTTAAATTTGATATTAATGAAATTTTCTTTAAAAGATTAAAAAGGTATTCTCTTATTTTTCTTGCCTTTCCTTAATTGGAAATTGAGATCTTATTGCATTTTTTTTCTGCCACTATATTAAATACAAATTCATAATTTTGTTTTCTAAATTTCTATGTCTGATAATTTCCAAAAAAAAATCTAAAAAATCGCAAAAACATATGGGTTTCCATAGTTATTTAAAAAAAAAAGTAAAAATGTATATTTATTAATCATAAATATATATATATTTGTATGTTATATGTATATATAATATATTATATATATTTTTTTTTCCTGGCTTTTCTATGGGAAATGAAGAATTAAAATAAATACAATTTACCAAAATATCCCACACTTTTTAGATATTTTCAAATTTTACAGCAGTTCATGCTCAGACCAAGAACTTCTTTCTTTAACTACATTTTTGCAAAAAAAAATATACAAATATGCGTTTCTTATTCAAACCAGGGATTTTCTAAAATATTCTCCCGTTATATGGGAATTAAAATCGAAAAACACTTTAATTGTTCACGCTTTTGTTCAACTTTTTATAAAAGCATTTGCCGAATATTCAAAGAAAATTTCTCCATTAACATTCCGCGAAAATATTTTCTATTTTCTTTATAATTAAAGGTACCTTCTAAGCACTCATATACATATTGAGTACACTCTTTATATCTTGAGACACCTTAATCATAACATTTTCTAGGTGGTTATGCCCAAAACGAAACAAAAGTAGGTGAGGACCTATACGAAACCCTCCAACAATTCTTCACCCTGTTTCCAAACCTACAAACAAACGATTTCTACATAAGTGGGGAATCGTATGCAGGCAAATATGTTCCAGCTATCGCCTACACCATCCACACCAAAAACCCTTTAGCAACAACCAAAATAAACTTAAAAGGATTAACCATTGGCAACGGATATTCAGATCCAATTAATCAACTGGAATATGGAGATTATTTATATCAGTTGGGTCTGTATGACGATAACACCCGCAATGAAGTCAAGAAGCTCGAACAAGAGGGTTTTCAAATGATCCAGAACAAAGAATGGGCAAAAGCAGCCAACTTTTTCGATAATTTAATGGACGGTGACTTCAGTAATTCGTCGTTTTTTAAAAATGTTACTGGGTTTGAAAACTATTTTAACGTTCTTAACCCAGTTGACCTTATAGAATATGAGCTTGGCCTCATGGCTAAATACATTCAAAGGAATGACGTTAGGGCAGCAATACACGTAGGCAATGCAACGTTCCATGACGACAACACCGTGGAAGAACAGCTTTTAGAAGATGCTTTACAAAGCGTCGCTCCATGGATTTCTGAGCTTTTAAGCTACTATAGAGTCCTTATTTATAATGGGCAGCTAGACATTATCGTCGCTTATCCGCTTACTTTGAATTACTTGCAAAAACTTACTTTTGACGGGTCGGATATATACAAAACTGCTCCAAGACATCTATGGATGGTCCAAGAGGATATCGCAGGATATGTGAAGGTAGCAGGGAATTTAACTGAGGTGTTGGTGAGAAATGCAGGGCATATGGTGCCGCATGATCAACCTCAGTGGGCCTTCGATATGATTAATAGATTTACTAATAATAAGCCATTTTTTTAAGTAGGTTTTAATAAAAATACTGATAATAAAAACAGTTAGTTTTATTTATGAGAGAAAAAATTATGTGGATGTAGTGGAATTTTGAAAATCACAGTGTATGTTTTTTAATTATACTTTATCCTATTAATGAGGTTGTTAAATAAATGCGGTTTATTGGGTTCAGAATCAATACATTTATGTTGATTTATGTGGTCGAAAAGTCTATCGACGTTTCAAATATATTAATTGTCTTCTTTAGGCAAAATTTAAAATTCTCGGCCTAGTCATTAAAATTAAAATAGATGAGGGTCATTACATTAAAAAATCACTTTTAATATAAAAATTATATGATTGATAAGGGAAACCTATTTTTAAGGCTCAGAATCACCGACCCTATAAAATCAATGCTGAAATAAATATTCAATTATTTTTAAAGAGATATATAAAAAATATTGCTGCTTATGGGTCTATTATGAGCTTAATTTATTGGACAAGTTTATTTAAAAGAATGAAGTAAGGGAATAAAAGTGTCTTTAAGTTACTGTTAAGATAAATGTTAAATATTTTTAAGCTAATAAGACATACTTTGTTTAATGGCTTATTAGCTTATGAAATAAATTAAATTTTTTTGTCCATTCTTTTGTTTTGGTTTGTGATGACGTATTTATCATCACAATATTTTTTTCATATTGGAGCAGTAGTACGTTTGACCATTGATTATAACTTTGACTTATGAAACAAACTTCAAAATTGCTACTATAAGTTACATTTTTAATATTTTAAAGGCATTGATAAGAGAAAAAAATCTAATTAATGTTGGATAAACCATCAAATTTATGTTGAGATAAATATTTTTTAATAATTTAATAAATATTTTTTTATTCCGTTCCTTTTTTTTTGTTGTGATGAAATATTTATAACGACTATGATTTTTTATGTTAGTGTCATGATATATGAGGGGCTCCATTCCAAAACTCGCCTTATTCTTTTTTTAAGAAAAATTCGCTAATTATGTCAATAAACTAAACAAATAAATAAATTAAACAAATTAAAACATATCAAATCTCGCAGTCGCCTATATTAAAATCATAGGAAAAATTTTATATGATTATGAAACGACATAATATCATTACAATGCAAGTTTTGAAATGGAACCCTTCATATAATGTGTAACAATTGGAATGTCTAAAAATCACCGTTGAAATGAATATTTTATCTTTTACCTAATAAGGTAAAGAAGTTTTTCTAGTCTGTGATAAGTGATCATTTATTATTTTTTACTATTTCTAATTCCAATGATAATTCCAATTTTTTTTTACATTAAATTCTAGCACATACAAAAAAAGCAAGTAAATAAATACTTGTGTGTACTTATAACACTATAACACTATAAAAAACAAAAATGTCTATACAGTGCTTTAATTTCAAAACGATCCACCCTTAATAACTTTCTGAAAAAAAAAAAAAACACGTCAAATGAGATATACAGGGGGACGTTTAATTATGCATTTACTGAAGTTCTGTCAATCACCTCCTCACCTCCAGCTAACCTCACTTTAATATGTCAAATGGGAACCCCCATCGTGTGATACATCATAGTAAGGAGCGTAAAACTCTCTATTCAACGGCGCCAAAAAAAATGAAATCGGTAAATGTGTAAGCAAATAGTTAGCGAAAATGTCTAGAAATAATAACTACCCCATGGTGTGATACATTATTTTAAAGGGCATTCATTATGCTATCAATGGTTGTAAAAAAAAATAAAATTGATTCACGTTCACAGTCTTCTTCAGATTCAGAGCTTAGCATAGCAGAAAGAGAACCTCAAGCAAGTACATCCAGGAAACGAACACGAAAAATAGCACAGTGGAAGCGATCCAAAGCAAAACTAGAGCGTAACTCTGGCCAAAGGTACGTTGGACGGCGGGGTGAAGTTCATGAAGCAAAATCAGTTAAACCGTAGAATCACATTTGTAGATACAAATGTAATGAACATTTTACCGAAGAAATGCGCATGTCTATATTTTCAGATTTCTGGGATATCGGAAAGAAAGCAATTAAAGTGTAAAGAGGTAGGGTAGAAAAACAAATTTAATTAGTTTAACAAATTTATTTTATTAAATGTTCAAAATGCGTGCCGTTATTAGCAAGACAATAAAAAAGCTTATTTTCAAACTCCTTACGAACATTGGCGAGAAAAAAAATAATCAAAGCCAGTACATAAATATATCCTATCAAATTCCACACATGTTTTCCCTAATACAAAAACATCCAAATTTCAATAATAAATGTATATAACCTTAGAAAGTATGTAGATGAAGGACACTTAGAAACTTAGACACTTATTGAAAATCACTGAAATAGGAAAGAAAATAGGCCAAAATCAAAAATTTGAAATATCGAATTTTTTCGAATTCTATAGAAAAATGTGATTTTTTCTTGTTGCAACGGATCTATATGTAAATGCTAATTTTTAAAGATTTTTTTTTAAATTAACAGAAAGAGATATGAGTGATTTTGACTTTTTAATTTATGAGTTAAAATGTGAAAAATTTATTAAATTAATTTTTTTTCATACTCTCTCCATAACTTTGATTAAATACAAAAAAAATAAAAAAGAAAAATTATTTCTTTGATAATAAGTTACAAATATTGTTCTCGCTGCAACAATTATTTCCCGCGTCTAAAGTTAAATTTTTATATTTATAAATTGGCAATACTTGGTTGGCACCTGGATGCGCAGACGACTTAGCAGTCTTGCGATTACTTAAGCGCCACCAGTCGTCTCTGTCTCTCCAAGCATATTAAAAAAGTAATTCTCAAAAGGTAGTTTTTCGCAAGTTCTTTTTCGCAAAAGTCTACATTGTTTTTAAGAAAATCTAATCTAAGTGAATGCTTTGAAACAAGCAGAATCCAGTCAAGTTCTCCAGAGGAAATCAGGGATTCCTGCGAAACTCACATCCAGAAATTCCAAAGGTAAGGTGCCATTCATCATTTTTATTGCCAAAGTATACCCTTTTCGCGTCGAATCTCAACAAAAAATTTGTCTTTTAATAGGAACCACCTTTTCGCGACAATTGTGCTTATAAAATTTTCTGGCAAAAATCATTTTTGGCAACAACTTAAAGTAGCTGTGGAAAATCAATTAATTTTTTTATAGAATTTCCTCTTATTGCAATGGAAACTACATATATATGTACATTTTAAATACATTTTTTTGAATTATTAAAAAAAAGGAATAACTTAGGATAGCCATGAGTAAAAGAAAATCAACAATAAGTTTTTTTAAAGAATTTAAAAACACAGGAAAAAACTAAAATTAAATAATATCGAATTTTCTCCGATTTTATGGAAAAACTTGATTTCCTTCTTATTGCAATGGAAACTAAGCATTACTTTTTAATAAAGACTATTATTCTATGATTTTTTTTTAATTTAATAGGAAAAAACTTATAGGCGCTGTTTCTATTTTCCTAAATTTATATGAGGAGGTTTGTGCAGGCGGTTTATAAAAAATTTAGTATAAAAAATTAAATTATTTATTAGGGATAATTTTGAAGTCTTTTGCCAAGGAAACTAACGTAATTAGAGAGTTAAAATTTAGACAGTGGCGGGCGCTCAAGTGTCCTTAACAAAACACATTAAGAACTTTCAAGAACACATTGTTAGTTTTTGAGATATCAGCAGGTTTGTCCAGGCGGTTTAAATATAATTGCAACATAAATAATTAAATTATTTATTAGGGATAACTTTGAAGTCTTTTTTAAATAAAACTAACGGAATTAGATTCTTAAACCCTAGATAGTGGCTTGCGCTTAAATGTCCTCAGCAAGACACATCAAGAATTTTCAAAAAAAAATTGTTAATTTTTTAGATATGAGCAGGTTTCTGCAGGCGGTTTAAATTAAATTTTAATATAAAATACTAAATTAATGACTAAGGATAACTTTGAAGTCTCTTGTCAATTAAACTAACTGAACTAGAGCCTTAAAACTTAGACATTGATGTGCGCTCAAGTGTCCTCAATAAGGCACATTAAGAATTTTCTGGGGTATAAACTTAAAAAAAAATGGAAAAATTATATTTTTTTCAAAACATTTTTAAATCGTTTGAAATTACGCTGGCCACTCTGTATAAACTAAATATACTTCACATGTGGGTTTATCAGACCATATATTCCTTATCACCTTAAATCAATTAATTAATAAATTGAGTTAAAGCATTCCGTTATCTTACGTAGGCCGTACATTGTAAGTAGTATCTCCAGACACTCTTCATCAAAAGTAAGTGCCAACTTTCCTAATTTTTGTAAAAAATATAAAATATTAACATTTTCAGTGAATAATTATCATAAGATTCCACTTCTGATGCTGTTAGTAATCACACCAAAGCCTTCTCAACTAACTGATCTTGGAAATCCTCTTATACTAACACCCTTAATATCCCAAGGACGAATATCAGAAGCCAAAGAAGCATCGGCAGTAACATATCCAGATTTAGTAGGACCGAACGGCGCGATATCCAGCTATTCAGGATATTTTACAGTGGATGAACCAACTGACTCGAACCTATTCTTCTGGCTCTTCTTATCTCAAAACAATCCAGAAAATGACCCGGTGGTCTTATGGCTTCAGGGTGGTCCTGGTGCTTCTAGTATTTATGCAACTTTCACTGAAAATGGACCATATGTTCTTGATGAAAACTTAAAGATCAGTTATAGAGAATACACCTGGATTGCTAATCATTCTGTAATTTTTATAGATAATCCAGTTGGAACAGGCTTTAGCTTCACCAACGAGGGATTTGTCTCAAACGAAACTCAAGTCGGAGAACATCTCTATGATGCTTTAATCCAGTTTTTCACATTATTTCCAGAGCTTCAGCAGAATGACTTTTTTATAACCGGAGAGTCTTATGGTGGTCATTATGTGCCAGCAATTTCACATACAATTCATCAAAAGAACCCATCTGCATCTTTAAAAATTAACTTAAAGGGACTTGCCATTGGAAACCCACTAACTGATGCCAAATATCAAGCAGATTATGGGGCATATTTGTACTATTTAGGACTTATTGATGAGAATGTTAAATCTACTTTGGACGATTTACATGGAGAATTTCTGTTAGCTGTTGATAAAGAAAATTTTACAGCTTCAACGACTCTTTTAAATAAAATAAGAGAAGTGGCTCTGGAAGCATCTGGAATACCACAAAGTTACAACCACCAAAGCTTGCTTCCTGAAGATCCTTATTATTTCGAAGATTACTTGACTCAGCCTCACATTAGACCAGAAATTCATATAGGAAATGTGTCTTATGGTACCACCGATTCAATAGTTGCGCAATATTTGTTTGAAGACAAGACAAAAGGCGTGAGTGAATGGTTAGGGGAGTTAATAAACAATTACTCAGTTCTTTTGTATAATGGTCAATTGGACACTTTAGATCCGTACCCGTTGATGGTGAACTTAATTAGGAATATTAATTTTGACAGTAGAAATGATTATTTGAGAGCTAAAAGGAATATTTGGCATGTGGATGATGAAATTGCTGGATATTGGAAATCGGTGAACAACTTTACTGAAGTGATTTTACTGAATGCTGGCCACATGGTTCCTTTATATCAACCTAAGAGAGCATGCGATTTAATTTATAAGTTTGTTAGAAATATAACCTTAAATTGATTTTGATGATATATTATTATTATAGTCAATATAATTTCACGATTTTCTTCAATTATTTGTGATTACTTAAGAGTTTCTAGGACTGGATAAAGTGGCGGGCTCTTTTTAAATAGGTTGCACCACGGGTTGCCTAAACACTTGTAATTTTTAGTACCCCACTTGACTTCCATGTCTATTCTTATTACGTTGGATTAAGGGTATTATAGTGATTTTCAATTATTGTTTATATTTATGGCATTTGTGACCTTTTAAAATAATTTCTTATCTCATTAATTTACGCATTTTTTCGGTAGATGTTTAACTTTGACAACGTTGGACGAGGTTGTCAATAATACTTTGACGTCTGTCAGTGTCATCTGTTTGCTGTCATTTCAATTTCTCAAATAAATCAAAACATTCAAATAATTTTATTTTTTAATTAATTAAAATGGCCCAAGCCGTCCGTTCAACAGTTAAACAAGTAAAACCGATATTGTCCCTTGATAAGGAGGAAGCCAGAAAGCGTGTTCTTACTTTATATAAGGCATGGTACAGGCAAATCCCTTACATTGGTAAGTAGCATTAGGGTTAACCCCAAAAAAGTGGGGTTTATGTAATCACTTGAAATTTTAGTAAAACAATACGATATTCCTAAAAGTGAGGTACAGTTAAGGGAAAAACTAAGAGAGGAGTTTACTAAACACAAGAATATTCAAGATGTGAGGATCATTGATATGTTGGTCATTAAGGTGTGTATCTGAACTTTGTTAGTTGCTCCTTGAAGTAGTAGATATTCATTAAAATATTAATTTCTAATCGCAAAAGCTTCTATTTCATTAGTCAATTACACTTTATAAAAATATGTGCATTCGGGCAATCTCCTAATCAATACCTACTTAAATTATTGGTACCACAGACTATTTCTATGTAATATATTTTAATCCATAAATATAACTTATATTAGTAGGTAAAGTCCAGTGCAACTATATATTAGAATGGTCACCCGTCAAACCACCAGCATTTTACTTCTCAAACAATGTAAATAGAAGGTGGATGACATTGGCAGGTGTAACAATGTCATCCACCTTCTATTTACATTGTTTGAGAAGTAAAATGCTGGTGTTTTGACGGGTGACCATTCTAATATATCATTGCACTGGACTTTAACTCTCTAATTTCCTAAACTCTAAATTCCATATTTCCAAGTTTTCTAATCCAAAGATCATGAGGTATGCCAATCAAATGCCTTTTGAATAAGCCATTAAAATATTTCCCTGTTCTAGGTTCGCTAAAGTAAAATTTATCGAAATAAAAGTACTACTTAGTGTGTTACAGTTAGCTAGAAATCCATATCGAAATCGGTCATAATTAATATATTTTTTCAACAACTTTCAATAACTTTCTAATCTTGATTAATAAACTAAGTGGTTTTTTGTAATTTTTAATCCTTTGGGAGACATGCCAGTACTAAAAACATCATTTATTACTTTAATGAATTTACATGTTCCTTTATATGAATTATAAAGAAACATGAAGATAAATCAGGCACTATAACATTTCCTTGCCCAGTATTTAAAAATCAGCTCTAATTATTTATAACTTCACCAAATCGCATATGGCTATTTACATATTTTTTTCAGTCTTAACTTACCTAACTATTTCTGAACCTATTTTGGAATTTTACTGTTTAATAGTTTACAATTCTCTTCTTATTGCAACAACTTTCGTTTGCCAACAAGTTACTAGAGAGCTAGCAGTTCCTCCCTACGTCTTATAATACTGCTTCTTATGTTTATGCATTTTATTGATAAATAGGGGACGTCTCACTGGCACCAAACTTAATATTAAAATTAACAATTTTACATAGATTAAGCCAAGCAATAATCATAGGAATTACAATGACAGTGACAATTTGATAGGGTCAATATTCATTAGTGGGTTAATGAACCAAATTTACTAAATATAAGTCAGTTGTTGACTCTGGTATCTATATTAATGAAAAGAAGTATGGAAACTTTTATTATTTCATAAAAAGCAAGTTATTAACATAATAATAAAGATATACACTTTTTTTAGTATGTTGCAGAATATCCTTTAGCACCTACAACTGCCTTGCATCTTTTAGGCATAGAGTCAATTAATTTTTGGAGTTTCTAGGGGAATTTGTGACAACTTGAAGTTTATAATATTAAACAATTGATGTTACTATCAGAATTGATCCGAATCTGGCGATCTTAGACTTCTCAAAGATGTTCAATGAGATTTAAGTCTTGGCATTGAGATGGTCATTCATATAGTTAGGTTTTTTTCATGAACCTGATCTTGTTCTATCTTGTTCATTCCAATTTTTTGAGGCATTTTCAATTACATTCCAGTTATTTTAAGCCATACTTCATTATGTCTAGGTTGTTAATGATAATATTAGGTTGTTATGAAGCAATTTATTTCTTTCAGGTATTTATGTATAATAATTGTCTTCCAGGAATTTTTTCCCTTATTATCATTCAAAAAGTTAAGGACATTATATTCGTGGACTTTTGAAAAATAATGTTGCCTGTCCAACCTTAAATTAATATAAGAATCTATGCCTTAAATGCTGTACATTTTAAATGCTTTTTTTCTAGGGCCAAATGGAGCTGCAAGAAGTGGTACATATATGGAAACAGAAGGGCCACATAATGGCCTACTTTAAGGACACCTGGGCGCCCAAACCTAAGGATTTCTTATCAAAGTTTTTGGCTGGAAAGGAATAGGCTGTTGGTAGAACTAAGTGTAAATGATGTTATAATTTAAATTTGTTAAAGAAAAAAACCTAGAAACAATAAAGAGTAGTCTTAAAGAAACCCCTGTATTCATTCCTAAAAATACATAGAGCCATTTTATTGGACTCAGTTAAAATAATCTAATTATTCAGTACAATAAGGAAATCGACTGTCTTTGATTAGACTTTTAACATTTGACCTTAGATTTGAAATTACCAGACTATTTATAAATGTTCTGAAGTAACTGTGGACATTCCAGGAACATTTAAGAAGTAAATAGTAATGAAATAAGCGCTAAGTCATAGGTCTCAAATTTATTAAATTATAGTCAAAGGATTTATACGTGTTTCGCCCATACTAGGCATCATCAGATCCACTTATGTATTCGCACTACATGATACAAGTCAAGGGTAGAAATTACGTTAAAATTGGTAAAATCGGACGAAGACTAGTTACTACATAATAAAATTATTAAAAAAACCCTTTTTTTATATAATATAATAAAACATTTATTATAATTAATGTTTTATTATTATAAAACATTTATTATATTAAGATAAAGAAGAGGAAATAAAATTTTACTTCAACTTCCTGGAAAAACTCAAAAATGTACGTTGCTCTCATATCTAGTTCTTCTAGGGAGATAAAAACGACTAAATTAAGGCATATTACTCAACTGCCTCGAAGTCAACAAGTCAACGGTAGAAATTACGTTAAAATTGGTAAAAATCGGACGAAGACTAGTTACTACATAATAAAATTATAAAAAAAAAACCTTTTTTTATATAATATAATAAAACATTTATTATAATTAATGTTTTATTATTATAAAACATTTATTATATTAGGATAAAGAAGAGGAAATAAAATTTTACTTCAACTTCCTGGAAAACTCAAAAATGTACGTTGCTCTCATATCTAGTTCTTCTAGGGAGATGAAAACGACTAAATTAAGGCATATTACTCAACTGCCTCGAAATGTAAAGTAGTTTTCAGGCAGTAGGAATAGAGGAAACACGATTTCAATTCCTAGGGAAATGAAAAACAAGCTTTTGTGATTCTTCCAGGCAGTTGGAAAAAAATGAATTTAACTCCCTGATAAACATTCACCTCCTTTTAATCCTTATTTCTTTTACGGTAATAGAAATAGAAAATAAATTAAATATTCATCTTCAACTGGAATTAATTTTAAAATATCAACTGCCTCGGAAACACACACTTTGCTGCTCTAGTCTTATGGTATAAGTTGGGACATCTGGAAGGAAGAACAATACAATTAAGAAAAATAATTTAACTCAATATTTTCAGCTCCTGTAGATGAACTTAAAACACTTCAAATCATTCGGGAAGTATCAAAAAAGAAATCTGCTGACTTAGATCAGATACTTGCAAATATCATTGGCCTTTTGGCACATTTATTATTAAAACCTTTAAAAACGACTCATTCTCCGATGGTTGCTTCCCATCTCAGCTAAAAACCTCACAAGCCCTTCCTATATTCAAAAAAGGTGAGAAAAGTAAACTTTAGAACTATAGACCTGTAGATACCGACAATATTTTCTAAAATTTCAGAGAAAGCAATGTATAAATGGATAATAACTGTTATCATTTACAGGGGCTATTTTACTAAGGCCCAGCATGGTTAATTTATAACAAATAGGTCAACTTATACGGCTTTAAACAACCAAATTCATGACCTACTCCAGTCTTTGGACACAGGAGGCTTAACTTTTAGAGACTATTTTGATGTAAGAAAAGCTTTTAATCTAATCACGAAATTCTATATGAAAAATTAGAAAGGGCTAGTAGTATAGGTGTCTCTCTGAAGTCAATTAGATCATTCCTAGAAGGTCGTTCTTAAAGGGTACAAATTACATGAAAGAATAAAGTTTAAAAATAAGGTAGCTCAATCTGGTCTTAGTGGGATTTGTCTCCTCAAGGCTCAATCTTAGCCCCCTTAATATATATCAATGATTCGTTCTATTTTATGTCTAGCAAGGGCGTTACTCTCGCTCAATTTGTAGATGACACTTCTGCAATTATAAGCCACAAAACTTTAAACGTTGCCCTGGAATTACCAATTGCGCATATGTTCAGTCTATTATCGCCTTACTTTCTGGCAAAGCCATGCATTGACTATTAATAAAAAATCTTATTCCCAAAAACGATATACACTAGTAAAAGTATGACAATTTTTTCTCCGCACATCTTTAATAAATTAAAGATATAACAGTATATTATAGTACAAATATTCACTAAAGTCTGGGCCTATTAATGCAAGAAATCAACATCAGCTAGCTGTGCCAAGGCAAAGTACAACTCTTTATAAAAATGGTTGAATTTTATGGTTATCAAAACGCATTTCCAGAGTGCGGTTATAACGCATTTCCAGAGTGCTACAAAGGAGTGAACACCAGAACTATTTTTGGAAAAAAAAATTAAGCATAAGACTGACAAATGCTGGTACTGCAATAGTTAAAATTGTATTAGCTATTATGTCTATTTATGATTTTGTCAGGTAATGTTTTAGATAAATGCTTATTATATTTTTATGTGAAGTTTTTAAAAACATTTATCCTGCTTCTTTTAAATTTTTTTCATTTTTGTCTTAGACATTTTATTAATAATTGAGTTATCCATTTCCAAAACTCGTTTTGTCACTTTTTACCGAATTTGAGTTTTTGGTATATAATTAAACTACATACTAAAATAAACTTAAATATAATAAGAAACATTACCAAAACTCATCTTATCCATTTTAAAATTAGCTCTTAAAATAAGGTACAGTTCCAACTAAACTTATATATTTGCTTTGTAGATCCAAAACTGTCTTTTTTTTATATAAAGTCCCAAAACTTGCCTTATTGGTATGAAATATTCTGCGCCATAAAATTACAGGTCCGTAACTGACCTAATACACAGATTAAACTATGGCGATGCGATTGGCGGTCAAAAAATGTCTAAAGAAATGACGTGGTCTTATTAATTTATTTAGTATTCTGTTTCAGTGTTGTAATTAACAAGTGTGTTTGTTTATTTTATTTAAATACTTAAGTCTGCTTACAGAATGAGTCATCCTGGAAGAAAAAGATAAAAAAAGCAGCTGGGTAAGTCTGCAGATTTTTTTTTAATTTTTACTTATTAACAACAATTTTTTTGGTAATTTTAGGCACACGCCTAAATCATTACCCAAAATGCCCGATTGTAAGCATCTTGCTAATTCTTGTTACCAATGTGCAAGTCTAACAATGCAAGATATAAGAAAATTTCAGGAGCTCTTTTATAAATCGAAAGATAAAGTTAATCAAGATATGTTTTTACTGAAAAATTGTTCAGCTAAATTACCAAAGAAAAATCGAAAGCCTGTAGTGCATGAAACAAAATTTCGAAAATCCGTTGCAATTAAATATTTTATACAAACCAAAAGAGATGGAAGGTACTTAAAAATGCAAGTTTGTCAAAAAACTATTATTCGTTTTTTATCTATATCTAAACTCCGTTTGCAAAATATCTGCAGAAAATATTTGTACAGTGAAACAAGCCGTGGTTGCATTATTCTTAAAGGATTGAATCCATTACAGTCTCACTACTGCCGAAACGCAAATGTGACAAAACAGTACATGCCAAGTAGTTTAAATATAAAAAACTTTGGAAGTTATATAGATCAAAAAACCCGGACGAGTTTTTCACACAAATTTTTGTACAAAAATTTAATGTTAGCTTTGCCAGCCCTGTGACAGATGTATGCTCTCGTTGTCTAAATTTTGGGGTTCAAATTCGACAAGCCAAGACACAAAAGGAAAAAATAGACGCAATGGCAGCTAGTCGCATCCATAAATTAAAAGCAAATGCATTTTTTGAATTGCTTCGGCGAAATAGGGAATATGAGATTACCTTGTCTTTTGACTGTCAAAAAAATATGGTTTTGCCTAAAATTCCAGACCAGCAAACCTATTTTAGTAGGCAGCTTTATCAGTACAACTTTACTATTTGCCAGGGATCTTCCAAATCAAAACAGATACCAGAAAACACTTTTATTTACACTTGGAATGAAACAGAACGTCCAAAGGGGCTAATGAGATTGTTTCGTGTGTTTATCATCGACTTCAACTCCTAAATTTAGCAGGTATGACCTAAAATGATTTTAATCTTTTAAACATTTTAATTAATATTTTTTCCAGGTAACAATCTGTACGCCTTTTCTGCGACGGTTGCGGGGGGCAAAACAAGAATCGATCCATGTTAGGCATATGTTGATTAAGTTTTTTAGTGAGGCTCCGATGTCATTAAAAAATATTATTATAACATTTCCAGTACTAGGAAACTCTTATATACCCCTGGATAGAGTCTTTGGAAATATTGAACGTATTGTAAATAAGGAAGAATCAATATTAGACCCAGAGGAGTATTTAAATATTTTTGCAAGATTTGGTACTGTACTACAACCTTTAAAGGATTTTACTGTCTTTGATTGGAAAGAAACGTCTGAAAGGGCCTTTAAATCTCTTCAAAGTTGGCACTTCTCATTTGCCCCGACCAAACGTTTCATTTTATCTCGTAATAATACAGGAACTGTTGTATTAAGAGGTGAACAATTTTATAAAAATGACCTAGGAACAAATTCCAGCATTTTTAAAAAAGGAAAGTCTGTTCTTTCTATAAGACCAAAAGACTTAGGTGTTAAGAAAAATGTTAAGCAGATAAATTAGAAAACGTTAACAAATTGTTAACACTTCACTTTCGAGTAAAGTGGCAAGAAAATCCAAGGCTTCAGTATTATGTTACAGCTATACAGGATGAAAATGCCTTTGATGAACCAGGTGAAGATTTAGCGCCAAACGAAGTGGATGAAGATGAATTAGCCACTGAAGTCCCTGAAGAGGATGAATTACGGGTATAATTTGATGTTTTATAAGTCAAAAAAATTACTTTTATCATTTTGCTAATATTAGCATATTTCTATGTAATATAGATAGACTAACTTTAAAAGTCGATTATGATTTATTCTGCAACGACTTATTTTTAAAATATCAGTTCCAAAACTTGTTTTATTGGTGCTACGGTTCCAAAACTAGACTTGTTGATTTTTTAATCTAATTTTTTTTAAACTTCTTTAAAATTTTACTAACCATATTACCCAAAAAAAATTAAATAATGTATTTATTACCCTTTAGTAAAAAAAATAAGCACTTAGGTAAACATAAACAAAAATTAACAGTTTTTTTCGATTCTCTGTAATTTCAATAAAAGTGACAAAACGAGTTTTGGAAATGGATAACTCAATTAGTTTTTACTTATTTTAATTTGAGGAACCAATATTGATTGCTATTTTGTAACCAATAAGGCAATATATTCATTTGAAGTCCTTAGCTTGCAACCACCATTTTACATTCAAACTAAGAAACTCTCAGAAACTTCTCTATATTACTATTAAAAATGAATGAAAACATCAAACAGTAGTCCTAAAAACGTTTATTCAGATCTAATATAACACAATACAAAAAACAAGAGAGCCATTTTGTTTATGGAAAACACTAATATGAATTTGTAACCTAATTATTGAGTGTGATAAGGCTTATTTCTAGTAAATCTAGAAATCAAATCCCATGCCCATTTAGGTTGATCAGTTGGCACCATATGTCCAGCATTTCGTACTAAGACCTCTGTTAAATTCCCTGCAGTTTTTACATATCCAGCTAATTCTTGCCCAACATACCACTGATATCTAAAAAGATCCTTGTTAAACTTACTTTACCTAAATCATAAGCATTACTCTACCTTTTGGCACTTTTATATTCATCTGCAGCTGAAAATTTCAAATTTTGCAAGTAGTTTTCGGTCAATGGAAATGCTACAATTATATCCAACTGGCCATTATAAATTAACACTCTATAATGGCTTAAAAGTTCAGAAACCCATGGTGCTACACTCTGCATCACATCTAGTTTTAAATGGTCCTGAAAATGTATTTATGTTGTTTATGATCTTAGTAAAATTATATGTTTTACCTCGACAACACTTGTTTCATCACTAAAAGAAGTGTTCCCCACATGTATGGCAGCCCTTATATCAGGCCTTTGGACATACTTTCCCATATTTTTCAGTTCCAAATCAAGAGGATCATTTGGATACAGATAGTTAAAATAATTATCAAATCCAGTTAAATTCTTAAACAAGGAGTTGTGATTGTTAGTGTCCCCATTCAGAAGGTTATCGAACACATTAAAAGCTTTCTCAAATTGCTTAGTTTGGATGTATTGCACCCCTTGAGCCTCCATACTTTGGAACTGTTGCCTTCCATTTACATCGATAAGCCCCAGTTGGTATAAATATTCCCCATATTTAAGCTGATGTTCTGGATCAGTTAATCCATTGCCAATACTTAAGCCTTGCAGGTTAATTTTTAGTTTTGCAGAAGGGTTTTTTTGGTGAATTGTATATGATATTGCTGGGACATATTTTCCTCCGTAAGACTCTCCGGTAACAAAGAAATCATGCTTTTGCAAGTCATTAAATAGGGTGAAGAATTGCACTAGGGCAGTGTATAAATCTTCACCTACTTTTGTTTCATTTTGAGCATAACCACCATTGGTAAAACTGAACCCAGAACCTTTTTTAAATCATACAATTTAATCAGCTTTAAAAATCTTCTAAACAGTTATTACTTACCCACAGGATTATCGATATAAATAACATGGTGGTTTTCAGTCCATGAATATTTCCTTAGTTTAACCCCATGCTTAGTTTTGGCAGCAAATGGACCATTTTCCCCAAACAGCCCTATTAAACTGGACGCCCCTGGACCACCCTGTAGCCACAGAACAACTGGGGCATTTGCAGGATCAGCCCGTGCAGGGAAATACCAGAAGAACATATTCGAATTGTACCGTTTGTCCACTGTGAAATATCCTGAAATAAAAAGGGAATTAAGAAAGTATTCATTTAGTTAGGTGCAAAATGTGCTTACCTGCATAGCTTTTCTGTTTTTTGAATCCATCAAATTGAACTTCAGAAGCAGCAAGGGCTTCCTTAATTTTATTTTGCTCTATAAATGGGGTTAGGATTAATGGGGATCCTGGGTCAACTTCGAGTTTTTCTTGAAGAAATTTTGGGTAAACGTTCGGAAAGGCTGCATTAATAGAATACAGTTGTAAAAGCAAGATACATATTTCTTTTAAAGTCATTTTCTTAGTAATAATTCTTGATGTTACTAAGTGTAAGCGGTGTGAAGTTAGCTACCAAAAAGTTAGCTGAAAAAAGCCGATGTCACCCGAACGTCCAGTGGCGTCGGGTACAGCAGTATTAAAGCAAACAAATTTGTTTCTATGGGTTTTTACTTTAAGTTTTGCCTTTGGGATTAAAAGCTTTAAGGAAATTTGTTTAATTTATTTACCAAAATGGCAAACAATTCAAATAGATTCTGTTTATCTTTTACTACACCATTTCACATCTGAAATGGTGTAGTAAAAGATAAAAATATTTCTTGAAAGTCCCTTATAATGCAGTTTTTTTTATACCGTGGTAATAACATATATACATTTGAAGTTACCACAGGAACCAGAACGTCACAGAAATTGGAATACATATTATATTAGTAATAAAATTACAACTATACAATATATGACTATGCAAGGGTTTTTTTTAATTTTATTTCTCTAAATTACTAAATTTTTAATTGTTTCACATAGAATTTCGTTGTTTTTTATTAAATCCTAAAATTGTTTCACCCTAAATTGAAGATATCTAATAGCAGAAGATTTTGCCCTAATTTTAATACCAAAAACAATCCCTTCACCCCCTTCAGATATTCGCTCGAAGTTAGCTGAAAAATTTAAAATTTTTGGACTCTAATAATAAAAAAAATGTTTTTATCGAACCCTAAAATTGTTTCACCCTAAATTAAAGATATGTGATAGCGGAAGATTTTCCCTTAATTTTAATACCAAAAACAACCCCCACACCCCCTTCAGATATTCGCTAGAGGTGCGAAGAAAAATTGTAATACTTGGACTCTAATAATTAAAAAAATGTTTTATCGAACCCTAAAATTGTTTCACCCTAAATTGAAGATATGCGATAGCAGAAGATTTTCCCTTAATTTTAATACTAAAAACAACCCCCACACCCCCTTCAGATATTCGCTAGAAGTGCGCAGAAAAATTGTAATATTTGGACTCTAATAATAAAAAAAAATTTTTTATTGAACTCTAAAATTGTTTCACCCTAAATTAAAGATATGTGATAGCAGAAGATTTTCCCTTAATTTTAATACCAAAAACAACCCCCACACCCCCTTCAAATATTCGCTAGAGGTGCGAAGAAAAATTGTTATACTTGGACTCTAATAATTAAAAAAATGTTTTTATCGAACCCTAAAATTGTTTCACCCTAAATTAAAGATATGTGATAGCGGAAGATTTTCCCTTAATTTTAATACCAAAAACAACCCCCACACCCCCTTCAGATATTCGCTAGAGGTGCGAAGAAAAATTGTAATACTTGGACTCTAATAATTAAAAAAATGTTTTATCGAACCCTAAAATTGTTTCACCCTAAATTGAAGATATGCGATAGCAGAAGATTTTCCCTTAATTTTAATACTAAAAACAACCCCCACACCCCCTTCAGATATTCGCTAGAAGTGCGCAGAAAAATTGTAATATTTGGACTCTAATAATAAAAAAAAATTTTTATTGAACTCTAAAATTGTTTCACCCTAAATTAAAGATATGTGATAGCAGAAGATTTTCCCTTAATTTTAATACCAAAAACAACCCCCACACCCCCTTCAAATATTCGCTAGAGGTGCGAAGAAAAATTGTTATACTTGGACTCTAATAATTAAAAAAATGTTTTTATCGAACCCTAAATTTTTTTCACCCTAAATTGAAGATATGTGATAGCGGAAGATTTTCCCTTAATTTTAATACCAAAAACAACCCCCACACCCCCTTCAGATATTCGCTAGAAGTGCGCAGAAAAATTGTAATATTTGGACTCTAATAATAAAAAAAAATTTTTTATTGAACTCTAAAATTGTTTCACCCTAAATTAAAGATATGTGATAGCAGAAGATTTTCCCTTAATTTTAATACCAAAAACAACCCCCACACCCCCTTCAAATATTCGCTAGAGGTGCGAAGAAAAATTGTTATACTTGGACTCTAATAATTAAAAAAATGTTTTTATCGAACCCTAAAATTGTTTCACCCTAAATTAAAGATATGTGATAGCGGAAGATTTTCCCTTAATTTTAATACCAAAAACAACCCCCACACCCCCTTCAGATATTCGCTAGAAGTGCGCAGAAAAATTGTAATATTTGGACTCTAATAATAAAAAAAAATTTTTTATTGAACTCTAAAATTGTTTCACCCTAAATTAAAGATATGTGATAGCAGAAGATTTTCCCTTAATTTTAATACCAAAAACAACCCCCACACCCCCTTCAAATATTCGCTAGAGGTGCGAAGAAAAATTGTTATACTTGGACTCTAATAATTAAAAAAATGTTTTTATCGAACCCTAAAATTGTTTCACCCTAAATTAAAGATATGTGATAGCGGAAGATTTTCCCTTAATTTTAATACCAAAAACAACCCCCACACCCCCTTCAGATATTCGCTAGAGGTGCGAAGAAAAATTGTAATACTTGGACTCTAATAATTAAAAAAATGTTTTATCGAACCCTAAAATTGTTTCACCCTAAATTGAAGATATGCGATAGCAGAAGATTTTCCCTTAATTTTAATACTAAAAACAACCCCCACACCCCCTTCAGATATTCGCTAGAAGTGCGCAGAAAAATTGTAATATTTGGACTCTAATAATAAAAAAAAATTTTTATTGAACTCTAAAATTGTTTCACCCTAAATTAAAGATATGTGATAGCAGAAGATTTTCCCTTAATTTTAATACCAAAAACAACCCCCACACCCCCTTCAAATATTCGCTAGAGGTGCGAAGAAAAATTGTTATACTTGGACTCTAATAATTAAAAAAATGTTTTTATCGAACCCTAAATTTTTTTCACCCTAAATTGAAGATATGTGATAGCGGAAGATTTTCCCTTAATTTTAATATTAAAAACAACCCCCCCCAACCATAGAATTCTTCTATATTATGATATTTTAAATTTTGGAACGCTGTTTTTATGTACAACAGAAATAGAAGGTTATTGCATCAAATATATTGTCTTTTAATGATATATTATATTTTTAGTCGCAAGGCGATAATATCTCATCTTGTGAAGAGCAGTTACATACTGCAGAAAATATTGCCATCAATGGAGATAACTGCAAAGACATTTTCGAAAATGGCAAAATAATAACACAACTTGATTTAGGTTTTTCAACTCTCTGTCTTTTTCTCATCGCCTTATATAAATATTTAAACATATATGCACATAAATCTAAAATAAATTTTAGATTTACAAGACTAATGGATTTACGCTGTCTGGTGCACCATTACTTATACCACTCAATGCATCAACGCCTATACGACCCGAAGTAGAGCAGACCGTTCAATACCCAAATACGAAAAATTTGATTCAGTTTTCAACAGATACACCCAATGTCCACTACCTCACAGATACTAAAGATTCTCAAGATTTTAAAAATTGTAAAGTAAGTGTTATTGACAGCGACGGTCCGTCCGTTTTGTTCACAAAGAAGTCCATGTCACTATCTAAATTAAGTAGTAATGTCATCAAACAATTTAATATTACTCCAGAATCATTTGAAATTCCACATGAACTTGAAAACATGATAAAAAAGAAAAGATCTTCTCTTCAGGTGATGCCTTTAAATTCCAAAAATTTAGAAATCTATCCTGTAAAATTAACTTGTCGAAAATGCATATACTTGGAAGGTTCTTTTGAAATAAATGAAAACGAGAAAAAAATTGTGTTTTTGGAGAATTGTAAACTGAATCAAAATTATTACAAATTCTTTTTTTTAAGAAAATTTGAGCATTGTATAAACAATGTTTGTACTTTAGTGTTTAAATCGCACAAATATCTAAAAACCTTATAAAACATTTTTTTTATTATCAAACTCCAAGTATTACAATTTTTCTTCGCACCTCTAGCGAATATCTGAAGGGGGTGTGGGGGTTGTTTTTGGTATTAAAATTAAGGGAAAATCTTCCGCTATCACATATCTTTAATTTAGGGTGAAACAATTTTAGGGTTCGACAAAAACATTTTTTTAATTATTAGAGTCCAAGTATTACAATTTTTCTTCGCACCTCTAGCGAATATCTGAGGGGGGTGTGGGGGTTGTTTTTGGTATTAAAATTAAGGGAAAATCTTCCGCTATCACATATCTTTAATTTAGGGTGAAACAATTTTAGGGTTCGATAAAAACATTTTTTTTATTATTAGAGTCCAAAAATTTTAAATTTTTCAGCTAACTTCGAGCGAATATCTGAAGGGGGTGAAGGGATTGTTTTTGGTATTAAAATTAGGGCAAAATCTTCTGCTATTACATATCTTCAATTTAGGGTGAAACAATTAAAAATTTAGTAATTTAGAGAAATAAAATTAAAAAAAACCCTTGCATAATCATATATTGTATAGTTGCAATTTTATTACTAATATAATATGTATTCCAATTTCTGTGACGTTCTGGTTCCTGTGGTAACTTCAAATGTATATATGTTATTACCACGGTATAAAAAAAACTGCATTATAAGGGACTTTCAAGAAATATTTTTATCTTTTACTACACCATTTCAGATGTGAAATGGTGTAGTAAAAGATAAACAGAATCTATTTGGATTGTTTGCCATTTTGGTAAATAAATTAAACAAATTTTCTTAAAGCTTTTAATCCCAAAGGCAAAACTTAAAGTAAAAACCCATAAAAACAAATTTGTTTGCTTTAATACTGCTGTACCCGACGCCACTGGACATCACTGTTCGGGTGACATCGGCTTTTTTCAGCTAACTTTTTGGTAGCTAACTTCACACCGCTCTAAGTGTAATATATAACTGAAGGTTATTGTATGTTAAGCCTTATATCTATTTTTAGTTCTGGTTGAATATTTAAAGTGATAAAACTACATTAAAATAATTAATTCGTTCATTATGTTTATAATCAGTAACGAAAATAAGGGAATAAAACAATAAACATTCAAATCTGACATTGACAAGTGAGAAGACAGAACGCAAATAGAGAGAAGTGTGGGTTGCCTTGTTAACGTGAAGAAATTTTGGCCCTCTACTGAAGTCAGTGGCGACGCCAGGGTTTTCTGTTAGGGGGAGCCAGACAGGACCAGAAAAACTTAGGAGGGGCACTTACTTTTACATTTTGCTGTGGTACTTACCTACATTTAATTTAACTTACGTTGAAATAGCGTTGTATGGTAATATTTAAAATAATTATAAGCAGAAAGAAAGGTTATAAACACAAACTTTATTTACAATTAAAAGATACAAAAAACGTGAAATGTCCAAACTTATAACGTATAGCAATTCGTTATTTAAAGCAGTAAGATTCCTCTGTTATTATGATTCTTCGCAAACGTATCCACAATATTATTGAGATCAATGTTTTTAATCCGATCTTTTTCAATGCTTAAAATAGAAATTGAGGAAAGTCTTTCATTCAGCATTGTAGTCCTTGAATAAGTTTTTACTCTACTTAAACAAGAGAATGATCTCTCGGAAGAAGCAGTTGATGCAGGTATTGTCATAGCTATTTTTGTTAAAACATAGATATTTTCAAAAGCTGGATAAAATTCTTCCAGCAGTTTCAATGATTCTCTCAGTGTTTTGATTTCCGATTTTTTAGCCATTAATCTCTTTAAAAGGATGCATTCAGCTTTTAATGTTTCTTCGTCCCAATCTGAGCAGATATTGGTATAGGAACCAGCAATTAACAAAAGGTCTGATAGCTTTAAAAAGTTTTCGTGTCCTGGCTGCAATGAACTTAATCCATTAAATAGCTTTTTATTATTTGAAAAGCGAGCTTGAAGTTCAGTTATTATTTTATCCAAAACTGGAAAAAAAAAAAACGCCAATCTTTAGACCTTTTTTCGATGTATCCAATTCATTTTCGGCCTCAAGCTCTGTAAAAAACATTTTAAAACGAGCGGGTAGTTATTTTTTACGTTTGAGGATTGCTTCTGACGAATCGCCACCGCCAGTTAGCGACCATAATATATTCACTCTTTCCCAAATGGCATCCCAATATAAGTTTTCAACTCTCATTAATTGTAGTTGCTGAAGGATCTCTTCTACCAAAATATTTGCTCGGGCATAGTCCATATCTTTTGATTGCAAATAGTCAGATAAGGAAGACATTATGTTGAGAACATCTTTAAAACATACTATGTAAGTAATAAATGTTTTGGTTAAGGAATGCAATAGTCCTTTGGCCTCTAGCGCTCTGTCACTATTACAAGAAGGTACTAAATATAAAGTAACATATAGAGATTCAAATGTATCTTCCAGCACGTTACACATTTTGTACTGAATGGACCATCTTGTTTGTTGTAGGCGTTTTAGTTCTTTGGGTTGTTTGCCAGGATAAATTCTTTTTTGCACATTTAAAAATTCCGTGTGTATAGATGAATGACTCATGAAAATATATAACTGTTCTGTCATATTAAAAAATTGTGAGAATTCTGGTATACCTTTACAACAATAACAATCTACGACTGCTAAGTTTAAGACGTGATTGTAGCAGTGTACGTAAACTGCACTAGGAACTTCTTTTTTAAATAACGCTTGAACACCATTCAGATGGCCACTCATTACACTAGCGCCATCGTATGCTTGTCCTACGCAGTTTTCGAACAAAATACCGTTTTTTAATAGGGTATTTTTAATTGTTGCAAATAATGAGGTCGCATCTAAGTTTTCTTTTTATTTGTTCTTTTTTCGATAAATCTTTGGTCTCGTCGGCTAAGACTGAATAAAATTCAGCTTCGCTAATTTCATCTCTTGCAGATTGCAGAACTTCATTAGAAAGTATTTGCAGTAATTCATTTTGTATATTAGAATAAAGGTATTTTGCACTACCTGCAGCACTTGAAACTTTTTTTTTAAACACAGGATCGTGATTAGCGATCACAAACTCCGTTAATTCTAAAAAGTTTCCTTTATTTGCACTCTCAGTGGATTCATTGTGGCCCCTTTGTGCAATTTCTAACTTACAAGTTAATAGAAGAATTTCGGCTAGTGTTTTAATGTAATACCGATTTTCTTCAATAAGTTCTTTGTTTTTATTTTTAATTAAATTTTCTACGCCACCGACGGAAGAAGATCTGTTAAATTCATTATATTTTAGCAAACATTCTTTATGTGCCAATAAGTTGCTGTGTGCAGTAAATCCGCTATTAGTTTCCATAGCCTTTTTCCACCTATTATACCCAGTAATAAATGATTTTTCCTTCACACCCGATTTGCACAAGAATCTGCAGTAGAAACAAAAAGCTTTGTTTTCTATAACAGAATTTTCCAGCCAAGGAAATGTTTTAAACCAATTTTTGATAAAAGCTCTTAAACGATCTCCTATTTTTATTCCTGGGTATTCTCGTGAAATTGGTTGTGAGGGCTTTTCAAAAGGACTTTTTGACAAATCTAGGGGTAAAGAAAATTGACTCCTATTATTTTCTTTTTGTTCCACATTGCAACTTGACGTTGGGGCCTCATTGATATCTTCATTCGATCTATCCGCGCTTTCTGGACCATTTTCATCTAGTTCAAGTTTCTCTCTTTCAATCTGCTCATTATTTTCGGTTTTTCTTTTTTTGCCTGACTCAGCTACTTCACCATTTTCAGTTTTTCTTTTATTGGGGTCTGGTGATGGTGATTTGCTTCTTATTGAAAAGTAATCTTTTATTGAACCCTTACTGGCCATTTTGGTTTCTAAAAATAATACAGTTTTGTATGCATTTTTAGTTATTAAATTAAAAAAAACTAAACCTGTAGTTTAAAAATAAAACTGAATCAGGTGTTATAATATTCATTCTCAGAAAAATTATGGAAAACGAAATGCTAAAAAAAGCACACAAAAATTCTTTACTTGTCGTGGTATTAACGTACGCAACCAGTTAGTAATAGCTGATGACTAAAACCTAAAACACACAAAAAACGTTTCTGTGAAGCAGCAAGCACGTGTCCTTCAAGCCCGTTTCGAGTGATCGCCAAGACGCCAATCCCCATTGTTGTGCCAGTCTGGTGATTCCCCTAAAAATGCTTAGTAGACAGACAATCTTATTTTCGCAAGAATTGACCATGTGATCGGCAGTCGAATTTTCGTATAATTTGTGATGTAGGCGTTTTTTTTTATGGCTTTCATTATCTTTAGTTTTTTTATATTTTTCGAAAAAGATTTAACTGGAAATCTAGCGCCTGAAATTCAGAGGGGGCCGGGGCCCCTGGCGTCGCCACTGACTGAAGTTGCTGTAGTTCGAACTAATTTTGACATTTGTAAGCAATAGCTATTTGCAACACGTCTAACCAATCAGATTTGAATGAAGGCATGGTCGAATCCGGTACCAAATTTGAATTCAATAAAACGCGGGAAATTCGAATTCTAATACGGATCCAACTTGAGAAAACTACTAAATGTCACTACCTGCGGGTAGTCCACTCGGTTAAAACAGATTGTTATCAATATTTGTTCTTTTAAATTTCTTTTTTATATTTTTTATGTTACAAAAAATAGAATAAAATAAATAAATAAATAAAAAGAATTTGCACAATAGGAAGCAAACTTCAAAAACTACACAAATCTATTTTAACCAAGAGAACACTAGCTGACTGTGCAATTTAATGTAGTTTTCTAAATTGGGCAAATATGTATAGAAGATAACCTGCAAATTCAACTTTTGAAACCAAAGGAATTATAAAACTTTTGTACTATTTAACAACTCTTTCTACTTCAAAAAATGTCCTCGGACATTACGCATGCCATATACAAAAAATACTATTTCTTAAGTAATATTGTCTATTTCAATTACAGGTATAAAAATAAAAGACAACACAAAAATATATTATATAATCATTTGGAAAATAAAAATACAAGATTTCAAGTATTGCAATTGTAATATAATAATAGTGTGTTGGTGTACCAAAAACTGCAATAAATAAATAAGTAGTTCAATAATAAAAAAGTTTGAAAATTAGTCTAAAATTCTAAATAGAACAAAAAATATGAAAAACCCAAAATCCTATTTAAATTATAATACCGTAAATAATATATTAATCAATTCTTCAATGGCTGGAAAGCTTACAATTAAACCAATAGGTGGCGCAGCTATTGTAATGCTGTTATTGATTCTTATTCAAGCTGTCTTCCATGTGTTAATAAGAATAATCATTAATATTTTACGAGGGCTTTGGAGGACTTAGGGTAGATGGCAGCCTATGGGTCCATTTTGAATAATTAGTTAAAGAAAATGTACAGTCAACGTCTATTTGATTTAAAAATTACGGTTTGGTCAACTTTAAAAATGGCGCTATCTTGGACATACAATTTTTGGTTCTTTTTATCCATTATTTTAAACGTACAATAGAATGCTTTATGATTTTCTTAGTATCATATAAATCACACTAGCAGTTTGTTTTGGAGTGATTTTAAAATAAAAGATTTAAGAAAAAAGTGACTTAGGGCTAGATCTTCTTAAAACAGAATAAAACAAGTTTTTTGTGATTACACACAGTATATTTAAATAAACATAACCTGAAGCCCGGACCTAGATCTAGAGTCGCAATTTACGATTCACTTTTCCATCCAGAGACAGTACAGAGGCAGTAACGGAGCGGGCGTCGAGGACGGGCTGCGTCATCTAGCGTCGCGACGGCCGCTTTATGCAGATAAGCCAGTTTTAATTGCCCCAAGGAAATCGCAATGGCCCAGAAAATAAACGAAACAAGGGATACATGTTTGGCTTCCGAATTGCAAATTGCTTTTGCCCTTTGTACACCTTTTTTATCTTTTTTTTAACATTTTTTCAGGTTTAGTATTTACCCTAATATGGTACAATGTATTTAAACATTCATGGCATGTTCACGTATGGTGGTCCAGATTTTAACTAAGAAATTTTAGCCACATATTCTACGTCAAAAATCTTTGAAATAATATTAATATTAATTATAATAATAATAAATGTACATAAGACACAGGCAGACAACTGACTGAGCAAATTAATAACTTGCGATCCTTTTTTAAGAAACGCTGAAACATCAGACATTCATTTAAGTGTGATTACAAATTTTGGCAAATTTTCGAAAAATGCCTAAAAGAACGGAAAATGCTCACTGCTCACTAAAAAAGAAATTGGAGGGTGTTTAATTCTGATAAAATCCCTTGGAAGACCAATGTGTAACAAAAACGTGCAATTATCCAACAACTATTATAATCATCTACCCAAGTAAATTATTCCTATAAACTTTTACTACTAACTAGCGGTTAGGTCGCTAAGATCATAAAATAATTCAAGTGACAAATTGCACATTACACTATGAGGCAATACGGCTCGAGTAATTAAAATTATTATAACCATGGGACTCCACCTGTAAGTTTGAATGTCTTTATCCGCCACATACATCATGCGAACTTCAGACGATTTTCGGGTAATTGGGCTCTTAACTCTGCGACTTTATGAGGCAAACTCTACTTTTATAGAGGTGCATTGTGCCAAATTGCTGGTTAATTACTATGGGGTAAATATAACTGTTTGATTAAGGGTTTACTGGAGTCGCTTAACAATAATTCATTTAAAAGATTTAAAAAGCAGCTGGGCAACCCTGTATTTATATATCTGTGGCAGTATAAACAGGGTGTTTCACTAAGCGTGGATTGCTGCTATATCTCGGAAACTATTAATCTTCTGTTGATGTTGGAAAAGTGTTTAAGAGCTAATGCTGGACATTATTTTTAAGAAAATTGACCACCAGGGAGGATATTTGATCAATGTTAATTTTCTCCGGTAAATGTCAGCCTTAGGTATCTTTTTTAACCATAATTAGAAGCATTGGAATATTTTCCACTATTTTGGTCAAAGATTCATTGGCGTACCGACTTTCATAAACAGATAATTTAATTTAAACATCATAATCGTAAAAAAACTTTTTACAAAATCTTTACCATTTTGTAAAATACAGTTCTCAATTTTATTCCTAGAAATGGTAACAGCTGTTTCAATTTTGATAAGAAATTTTTATTTTTTTTTTTAAATTTTCAGTTTGGCATGTGATCAGTTTGTTTTTTATCTGATAAGGTGACCCTTTTAATTATAATTTTAAGGTTAATTCTAAAATAAAATTAGAATCCTTTTAAGAATTTTATGTTTGCCTACTGCTGTGAAAAGGGTATGAGCGGTAGACGTACAATAACCCCACTTTATCCAAGAAAATAACGGAAAAATAACTATTTTTGTAACTAACTAATAAGAACAAAACCTTTACCATAAACACTAGCTAATTTTTTCAAAATTTACTGCAATTTTATTCAACTTTTTATAAATTTCTAAAACTGTATAATAAATCATCAATGGCCGTGATTCGGGAAGAGTTAGCATGCGTCAACTCTTCATAGGCGGCCTCGCTGTTCCTCTTTTGCTATGTGCCAAACAAGAATGGCAATATATGATGGACTTTCATAGTAGCGGAACGTCCGAAATGGTCTGCAATTTTGTGCTTTAATATTAAGTAATATTTTGAATTTTCGTATTTTTTTCCCATTTTTTTTAGGCTTTCTTTAGGACGTAAAAACCACGTCTTCTAGTAATTAGAAAAAAAAAATGTAATTCTTCCAGGTTCTTGGCAGCAATTTCTTAATTCCTTTAAGTATTTTTTTTTCATTTTTCATATTCGTCACTTTTATTCCAAGTTATTAAATACATTTTCGAATTTTTCCTGGTTTTTGGGCATCATTTTTAATGTTTTCCAAAAATTTGAATTGCTTTTTTTTTGCAGTTTTTATCGGGAGTTTAAGGACTCTCAAAACTTTTTTTTTTAATTCCTTTCAGGCTGAGCAACATTTTTTGTATATGACATAATTTTCTTTCTTTTCCAGATATAGGATTTTTTTTTGTTTTATATACATTTTTAAAGAAATTTTGTCTAATTTGTCAGAATCTTAACATTTTTTTTTGTTTATTTCAGGAAGTGAAAATAATTTTTTTACTTTTCCAGACTTTCGTCGTTTTTTGACGTTTTTCTTTGTCTAGAAAATGCAAATATTTTTTTTTTATTTGCTACGCTTTTGACAAATCTATTTTTACAAATTAGAAAAGAATTCAATTCTTTTAGTTGTAATTAATCTATTAATTAAGTAATTTACAATTTAAAAAAATCAGGCCCGCATTAACGAACAATTCCTGATTATGGTTATTAGTACGTCGAAACGTTAGGAATCGTATGAATGGGATATACAATTCTGAAGGAAATAAAAAACGCTTTCAAAATAAATAAATATAAAAAATGCAAATCCGTATTAAAAAAAAAAGAGTTGATAGGCGTTGCCAAGACGACAAACGTCATAAAAAAATTAAAGGTAAAGTTCTGTAGAGCACAAAAAAATATAAAAATTTCTCATCAAAAATAAGTCTCTAAAATCAATAGTTTTGGAAATAATAATTAAAATATAATTTAGCGTTTTTTATAAATCACTTGGTAATTCACGAACTAATAAACATTTTGCAACGCTGTTAAAGGATTTAGAATAAGCATCAAAATTGGCAACATTTTTCTAATTTAAAAGCCCTTGTATCTCCTATAGTTTTGGAAATAGCAATAGTCACACATAGCAAATAGAACACCCTGCATAATATAATAAAGTTTCACAAACCAAAGTATAAACGTTATGAAATAGATAAACTTTTTAACCTTCGTCTTCACACGTTAGAAAAGTTAGGTAAAGTCCCAAGTGGGGTACATTTGTACCCCATCATGAAAATGATACTACTGATATATTTACATCTTTTTAAATATACAAATACATAAAATAAACTTGTAACTAATCAAATTATAAAAAAACATAGTTAATTTTCTTTGCACTTAACACACTTCACTTCTTTTACATGGTGTTACGCGCATACGAAATTTTGACACTCCTTGCCAAGTTGTCTAGATTTGCGATCTCTATTTTGATCACAGAGATAACAACGTCCACTTTTAAGTCTTTCATTTTGGTTTTCAACTGGAGGAGACGCCAAGTCTGGAACAACATCGCGCATATACTGCCTTAGCGTCTTGCTCAAGCGACCTGAGTTATTATATCTTCGTACAATATATTCTTTTACCAAAGATTCTCCTAACTGAATAACTTAGATTTTTTGATTTTTGGATACTTGATGTCCCATAAAATAAAAGAGTTTAGTGCCGTAATATCTAATAATTGGCCAAAAATTGCCATTGGCCATCGATTGCAAATACATACAAATTGCTTTACCATTTTATCTGTGGTGTCTACAGCACCCTTTGTACCATTATAATGAAGTATAATATGAGGTTTATTCTTATATTTTTCATCTGCAATAGTATCATCATGATGTTCCGTAGACAATAAAATAACTGCTTTGCCTTTGCTAGGTGTATAAGACACAATAGTATGTTCTTTTGTGAATGCAAACATACTAGAAAATTCAGGCCTAAATAATTTGAATAAAATAAAAAAAATTAAATTTTTTTTCAGCAAGCTTATCTGCCAGTGGTAGACTTGTAAAAAAATTATCAGTGGTTACTCCATATCCAGTGCCAAGGGGTCCAGAACTACTCTCTCACCCTGATTTTTTTCTGGTTTGTTATTTATCTTACCAAGATAAAGCTGTAAATTTGCACTGTACGAATTTTTACTATCCGCCATTGCCCAAATTTTAAGACCATATTTATCGGGCTTACTTTTTATGTAAACTCAGAAAGGACATCTTCCTCTGAAGAAAACAAGTTGCTCATCTATAGTAACATGTGACCCAGTTGAATAGGCCATGATACAATTCTGAAGAAACAAATCAAAAACTTCTCTAATTGGCGCCAATTTATCGTTTATCTTACGCTGAGGTCTAATAGAATAGTCGCCAAATCGAATAAATGCTGTAAGCAACTGAAATCGATTACGTGACATACTTGCCGGAATAATAGGCCTGACATATTTCTTATCTGTACACCATAACATTTTTTGGGGCTCCTTGGTTGCTTGAAGCGCTCCTTGGATCAGCAGGATTTCTAGGTACGCCTTGATTTCCGTAAAATCGGTAAGCCGCCAAGTCCGTTGCAATTTATATGGATATTTTTCATTCCATTGTCTTATTACCTATAACAAAATAATTCTTAATAAGTAACAGTAAAATAAAGAAAACTAATAATACTAATAAATAATATCAAATAAAATTTTAAATAAGGTCAATGAAAAAGGAAACTTACCTCTTCAGCTTTTCTATTCGTTTGAACTACTAATATATTTAATATATTGTGTGACATGAACAGTAAAAAAGCTTCAATTTCAGTAGTAAAATTGAACTATACGGAGTAAGACCTGTTTATTCTTTATTATATCTTTAGCTCCTCTGCGTGTCTAAGGATAGGGAACTTTTGACTACTCAGTACCATCCTTAGATTTATAAAATAGATTTTCACCGTCCATATACTCTTGCTGTTTCTGCTCCACAGATGTGCCTTGACTGTCACTATCGCATGCAATAAGATCCGACTCCTCGTCATTTATTTTCGGTTCCCCGCAACTTCCCTCATTGTCAGACAAAATTACGTCAAATTCCCCTATTTCATCATCGGAGTCTGCATATAATAGCCGTTCTAATTCGGCATCACTAAGGCCTTTCGACATTTTTGATTAAATTTTAAAAAAGCAAAATACCACAAAACTCGCAAAACTACCCCACGTGCATTCCCACGTGGGGTATAAAAATGTCCCCCAGGCTATTCAAACAACTTTATTTTTGAAAAACCGAGAAAAAAATGTGGTTTAAAAGGCAGTAAATATTTACAAAGCTTTTATTAACAGAAAATAAAATTCTTCACAAAAAATAAGCTTTTTTTGAGCAAATATGCAAGAAAAGAGATGTATATGGGATACATTTCTACCCCACCCGGGAAGACGAAGGTTAATGCAAAAGGTCACCACGTATTACGATTACTACCATATCATCTAGATCTGAACCCAATTGAGTTAGTTTGGTCTGAATTTAAAGGGATATGTGGCAAACAAAAACGTAAACTTTAAAAATTTTAATCAAGATGAGTTTTTTAAAGAATTTTCACTTGACAAATGGAAATCTTGTTGTGAGCATGCCAAAAAATTGAACATGAATATATTTCAAAAGCACCATCACTAGATATTGTTGTAGATCAGCCTCTTATTATTGTAGATGGAACTGATAGCGAATATTATACAGATTTTGGACCACAAAAACCTAATCGTTGTCGTGGAGGACAAAACCGATCGTAATTGGTAAATTTGACTTTAAAATATACATTATATTGGTAAATAATGGTATTATATTTTATATTTAATAGATAAATATATTACATGTAAATTGAACATTAAAAAAAATCCACTATTAACAGGGTAAGACATTTTTACTTTTACATTTTTTACCTGGGAAGATATAACGTTATAGAGTAACCTGCAAAAATAGTACAAAAAGAGTTTACTAAATTTTGTAGAAAAAAACGCTATGCTCATCTAGGACAAAAAAATGTGTAATATTACAAGTTTTTTATATTTCACCTTTTAAATAAAATTTAATTTTTAACATATCTTGTATCTATTGGGTTGAATTGGGATGTTTATTATAATAATAATAATAAGTTATTTGCCACTGTTTACATGATACTATTTAACGGATTTAATTAACATCTTTAATTATATCTATTTATAAAAATGGCAAAAAGTAGGTTACAATTTTTTAAAAAGTTACAGGTTACTAATTTTTTTAAAAGTTAATTTACTTTACACAGGGGCTTACTGTGTAAAGTAAATTATAAAACTCAAAAAAACAAAATAATAAGTCCAAATTATCTATAAATATACATATTTACAAAATAATACCATATTTTCTATATTACTCATAAAACAAACCTATACTATTCCACACACACGCCATACACATATATGTATTAGTTATAACCGGTTTAATTAAAAAAAATAATAAAATTGGTTTTTTCTTGACACCTAGAAAAATTTAGAGTTTTAAAAATACAAATTATAGAACCCCTATTTTACTTCAACATAACACGACAATATTAAATAGAACACCAGCTCTGTTTATAATAAATGTTTCGTATTAAAAATGTCAATGCCAAGCAATTCAAAAACAATCCCCTAGAATAATTTAATTTTATTTGCTCTAATAGATACTATATATTTTTTCCTAAATATTACTAAAAGTGATGCAAATTCGTACATTTCTAAATATGCCGAATGTAAACTCAGTAAAACCATGGGAATTTACAATTTTCTATTAATTTCTATCGTTTTCTTTCCCTGTTGCATACTGACTCTTTCACTCTTTCGTTTTCGCATCTCATCGACCACTTGGCTATAGTTGAGCTGTAATTATGTTAAAAAAGATACCTTAAGCTGACGTTTTCTGGAAAAAATTAGAGTTGAATTGACATCAAGCCTTGATAACATTGGTTGATGATATATCTCTTATCAACAGCTTATCATATCTCGATTATCCCGACGAGATTTTCGAAGCATATTAACCATATTTACTCGTTTACCGTTGTACAGGGGAGTCCGTACAGGGCGATACAGTATAGTTTAATTAGTACGACGGACAAACGGCCCGTTTAACTAGCACGACTTGCTACCATCCGGGGCCGTTGCAGAAACCCAATTTCAATAAAAATAAAATACGGTTATGCAGAGGGTGTACGATTTCGGTTCGTCGTCTCTTAATAACTGAGCCCGTTATTCTGTATGTGGTTTTTTAATAAAAATATTAGCCGATTTTAATGTCTGAGGTCCTAATTGCCTTTAATTTTGCCAGTAAAGTCTGATTTTGGATTAGCCGGGCTTTGCTGCGTGGCGTATAATGGCGTTAATATTGAGAGAATGTTTGCAATACCCTGATCTTTTTTTTTAAAGTTATGTATGCAACAATCGTTTTTAATAATGGTTTGTGCCAATTTATTTTCTTGCGAAAGGTGGAAATTACATTTTCACTCATTTTATTTAACGACCCAGATTTATATTAGATCTATGTCCCACGAACTGATTGACGTGTTTAAAGTTCAACTTGTATAATAGGGTGAAGCGAATTTTCGATTTCTGGAATTTTAATTACCCTATATGCTTAATAGGTGCCTATTGTAGTCGTTAGTAAGCCAAAAAAAAACTTAACGTCAGAAAACAACTTCTTTGGCCGCCGAAAGTGCCTTAAAATTTCGGAAATTATTATGTTTTTTATTAATTTAGCGAATTTTTTATTTCTTAAAATTTAACCACCCTGTATGTTTAAAAGATGCCTATTGTACTCTCAAGTGAGCCAAAAAAACTAAAAGTCCAAAAATAATATCTTCGGCTGCCGAAATCTCCTCAAAATTTCGATAATTAAAGATAGATGGGATTCTATCAGAGGGAGCCATTGGTAAGACCCTTGAATCGTGTGAAAATTTACCAGTCGTACAGTTTGGGAATATTGAAACAATTTTACCATTAGTTGATCTAGAAAGCGTAAGTACCGATGCAAAGTATTTATATGAGATGTGTCAAGGAATCTCTACTGGAGTTTTAAAAGACGATTGGGCTCTAAAAGCGCCAGGGAAAATGTCACACTCTAGAAGGCTTACCACAGCCAATAGAGTCCTAAGGTTATACGTTGCTACCAATGAGCCCCCTCAAAACCTTAAATGTTAACAGAGTTTATAGTAAAAGTGTATGCCGTATGCTGGTTTCAAATTAAATGCCATTGGTCTTGTAAGGATGGTGCTAGGCACTTGTTTAGCATTATAAATAAATCTCGTTATCTCCCTGAAGAAATAAAAAAAGGTATTGATCCCGTAATTGAGAGAAATGGATTTTTTGCGCACCCAGAAAATATTTTATTAGCCATGTTAGGAGATGATAGAAAACATATTCGAGAGTTAGCTTTAAGAAGGATTTTAAAATGCAGATCAAACGCAAAAACCGAGGATGTGAATTGAATTTTGATTGTCAAGATTATGTCGACTTAATTGACTCGCAAAATTATAAGCGATATTATAAGCAAAGTTATAAGCGACCCCCTATTAACAATGGAAATTTCGAACGAAGAACTAACTAACATGATTTCTTTGGTTCCTGATGAAATAGGGTTATTAAAATTCCCTTGTCATTCACAGGCAGTTGAACGAGCAGTTAAGTTAGTTACTGAAGCCTCTATGGCGGTTTATGGCCCTGAAGCACGAGACGGATTTATTAGAGCTCGTATTGAATCAAGACAAATATTGCCGCAATTTGATACTAAAAAACAATTCTTAGCAGTTCTAGAACAGAAAAAATAAAAAAAATTATACTAAGGGTGGAACTCGAGATACAGCCACATCCACGTTGCACTATTCATCCACGTCGTGAGTTCTGGGTAGTTTTTCATGAAAAACTAGCTGAGCGCTGCATGTTTGGCTTTTTTTGCAGTTTTAAAGATTTTTTTAATTTTACAATTTTCAAGGTCATTTCGGCAGCCGATGGAATCGTCATAAGTCATTCGGATTTTTTTGGGTAAATAAGAACCCTTAAAGGCATCTTTTGCACACACAGGCATATTCGTTTTCGAAAATTATTTATTTTGGTCCAGTTTTCGCTCCACCCTATAATGTATAATAATATATAGGAAATAGCTATAAGCACATGACAAATATCTATAGGTAAATAAAATTATATTGTATCTTTCCAGACTCTTACCGATAACCTCTTACCAGATAACCTGGAAAAGACCAATGGAAGATATAAAAACTTACTTTAAACACGTGGCAAATATTTATAGTTATATAAAATTATCTTTTAACATAGTACATATGTCAGTTTCAAGCCTATAAAGTAACTTTCAATTAAAAAAGAAGGTTAGTAAAAAAATAAACTTTTTCAAGTGATTTTTGGTTAATTGGAGCAAATAACTATAATTTAATTCTGGTTGTAGGTCTGGACACCTTTAAAACCAGCTCTGCAATAAATTTTATATTAACCGATATTAAGAAAAAAATTCTTTAAAGCAGTTCCCAACTTTAATAAACCCATGTACATTTGGCATCATTTAATTGTACATGATGAGTATATCCTGTGACCAAACGGATCCCTTTAGTGTATTTTATAAAGAAAGATTAGCTAAAAAATGTATGTTTTGTGCATAATTTAATCGTACACGAGGAACACTTTTTTAGAAAAAACGAGGTCTCTTCAATGTATTGTATAAAGAAAACATAGATTTGAACATTTTCAGTGCATAATTTAATTAAGATAAGACAAGAAAAAATAAGATCTTTTTTTGGTGTTAACAGATTACATAAGGGTACCCAGTTATTTACAAGATCCATAAAAGTATGATTTAGATATTCATTAATACTAAACAAACTATTAGATACAAGGCACTGCTTTAATTTTCTTCTAAACTCGTTAAGAGGCAACATTTTAATGTGAAGTGGCAATTTATTATAGAGAAGTGGCACATAAAAGAAGGACCAGTTCTAATGTGATGTATTCGAGTGTATATGATGATTATTGTCGTGAAATGCCTATGTATATCTTTAAGAGTTTTATAGTTATTAATGTTCGTTTAAACATGCAAGAGACAATAAATACATAGGCTAAAAAAAAGTCAATATGAGAAGTAGAGAAATGTGCTTTATCGTCCACCCTATAACTTGGATTTATAATAATTCGTATTTTTGTTCTTTCAATGGAGAAAATCCGACTTGTATTGGTTGGATGACCCCAAACATGGGATTTATGCGATATTCTTAAATAAATACAAGCTAAATAGGCTAACAAAGCAGCCTTAGTACATAAGTAATCAACATGTGCCTCCCAGATGAGTTTCGAGTCAATTTTAATGCCCAAAAAAGAAACCGGTTTATTTGTAATATTCTGCGAATTTAAATTACGAGTAGTCACCAACAGTTTCTGATTTTATTAGGATTCATGCTTAATTGATTAGGATAAAATCAATCCATCCATCCTCAACTGCGACTTAAGTGCATCGGCCTTCTTCCCTAATGTAGCATCATTTGAAAATTGGATAAAATCAGTACATCGATAAGATAAATAAGACTCTCAAAATGATTGATATAGATCAGATACCCAGTACCGATCCGTGATTATAATCCAAGTAATTGAAACCTGACTGTAGACCATTGCAACCCACTACTTGAGATCTACCAGAGAGGTATGATTCTATTAATTAAACTCTAAGGTCTTTTAATAATTTGATAGTACTGCAGTTTCATAGCAAGAGTTCTGAAGGAGACACAGTCAAAAGCCTTGATTAAATCACCATTTTTTATGCCATAATTTATTAGATTTATCAATTGATTAATTACCAGTGTAGAGATTTCTAAACCCCATAAACTGCACAGTGCTAAAAAGATTAATAAATTCAAAGTAATCTGTTATTCTAGATTTTAAAGCGTTTTAAAATATTTCTGAAAAAATAGGCACAATTCATATGGGTCGATAATAAGTAAGGTCATGGCATTCTTTTAACAAAATAAGGTCGTTTTAATCAAAATATAATTAAAATCGGAATAAAAATTTTAAATCCGGACCTGTAAAGCTGACGACCTCCAAATAAGCGTCGAAAATCAGAATATTAGTTCGCTAAGGATTTTTACACTGAACTTTCTAAATTTATTATAATATTGTAAAAAGTTCTCTACAGGGTGGTCTATATATTAACCAAGAAATTTAGCTACGTTTTTTACGTCAAAAATAAATAAGTCCTACTTTGTCATATGAGCATCATAAATTTTAGAGAATGTTTTTATGCATGAAACTGTGTAAAAAAGTGAAAAAACCGAATTTGCTTTAAATTAAATAAGAATTTCAAAAATAATTTTAATTTTGAAAAAAGGCTTTAATTTTTTTGTTTAACAGTATTTAATCTTGGTGAAGTATCGACCCCACTAATAGAAATTTAAAAAATATATTTTTATGCAAAAAGTGGTCCTGATGCTTAAAAGCTATATTGTGTCAAATATAAAAATTATTAAAGCAGTGTGAAAATTATAAAAAGAAAACTTTTCTTTCATATAATCTTAACACCCTATATCTCATAGAGGACACATTTCTCGACATATGTTTATGTGATAGGCTAGGGCTTATTTTTGTCATAGAAGTGGTTAAGACCTGGATCACCTCTCGAATCCAGAAAGTCGAATCCATATAAACTGAAAAACAAAAAAAAATAGCGAGAGTTTCCCTCGCCCGCATCCATGATAACATTTAAATCCTCTCCGTTCCCGCCCAATATATCTTTCAGTTTAAACCCATAATGTGACAGGATCCAGGAATATCGCAGGACGGACATAAAATTGGGATAGCGCGGGCTCTCTTTAAGAGCGTTCTAAATTGTAGTAAAGGTGTCAAGATAGGTCCAATTTAGTGGGCAATTGGACGCGAGTAATGCGCCCTTTAAAGGATTGACCAACTTGGAATGGCCCCTGTGACATTATCCTGGAAACGGGCGCAGGAAATGACCGGTCTCTGATTAGACGAACGGAACCGGGAAGGCCCACGCTCGGACAACTTCCTAATTAAAACCTATAACTAACATCTCCAGCAAACACTTGAGCTGAAGAAGTTGCGGCCTTAATTTTGCGATTTAACTGGGTATCGCCGTTTGGGTTGGTTTAATATAAAACTTTACTCATAATTTCGTGAAATAGGTCTGGTAAGGGCTTTATAGGTTGATTCTACCTTTATTATTGCTATATCTCCTTTTTTCGAAATGTTCACGGTACGTTTAATATTCTTTGAGGATACAGTTGAGCGTAAAAATATGATTCTGATTTAATTGTTTAATTTTTTGATGCATAATTTAATTGTACACGAAGAACAACTTCCTTGTCAATTTAACATCAAACATAAAAATGAATTTAATTAATAATACAAAATTAAATAACTGAAATGAAATATTTGGTTTCTTATTCTTATAGCTTGTAAGCCAACTTTCAGCGTGAAATGATTATTCATTGGTAAGAACGTCGGCTACCCTTTTGGTTGATCACTTTGAAAATTTTGACGTATGTTGCCTGACCACCTAAATATTTTGATCAAAACTAACAGTCATTAAAATAAACTGGTTTTTAGCAATTAAGTTCAAGTAAATAATTAAGCTGAATTTTTGATCGTCAAGCACATACCATTAAGCAAATTGCTTGCCGGTTATTAGGTCCTCAATTGTAGTTACCATTTCTTCCCCTAAACAATTTAAAACTAATTGCAATTATATCTTTTTAATTTATAAAAGTTGCACACCACATCATAATCTAAACATAAACTTATGAACTTCTGTGTAACCGAAAGAGTAAAACAAGTTTTGGCGCATTGGCAAATATCAACTAATAGAATCATTCCGGTTGAAAATCGGCTTTAAATTGCCCTAGATTTATTTCTATGCATAATTTAATTGCATATGATAAACATTTTCCTTAGTAAAAAATATATAGCCTTAAAAAAATGTGTTTAAAAAAGAAATTGTGCATAACTTAGCTTTATACGACGAACAATTTAATCGGTAATTTTGAAATACAAATTGAAAGTAAAATTGAAATATTAATGCAAAATTAGATTAGTCGAACTATTAATGACAGATTTCATTTTTCTATTTTTATAGTCGGTAAGCAGTGATGTACCTTGTAAGAAAGCAATATCTAAAATTTGTAAAAAAAAAATATGCATAATTTAATTGTACATGGTATACACAAATTTCCTTGAGATGAGATAATTTATTAAAAGGCACTAATTATTATATGAATAAAAATATGTATCTTATCAAGATAAAATAAAATATCTTTTTAAGAATGCAACACGACGACCAATTTGCTTGATAATTTTGCATAAGATCTATTAATTTTTAAATTTTATTTGGCTTTTTATTTTTTTAATTAGTAAGCAGTGATATCTGTAGAGAAAAAGCAACAATCTAAATTATTATAAATAATTTTTTTTTGTATACATTAATTGTATGCGAGAAATATTTGCCATAGTAAACAAAATTCCAGTTTTTGACTATCTGTTGTTTGTTGTAGTAACTTTTTTTACTTAAAATTCGAGTGATATTCGAATATATTTTTTCCATCTATTTTAGTTATTTAGGTTTCTTTATATTCAAAATAGCTTTTTTTTTAAATTTATTTAGTTGCTCTATACGACGACTATAGTGGAAAAGCAATATTTAATTTGGCATCACATATTTATTTTTAAGCAATGTTTAGTTTTACGCGACGTACAATTTCCTTGGAAATTTTACACAGAAATTAAAAAAAATCAATAACTAATAATGTTGTAGAATTTAATTATTAGAACTATTGATAACACATTCGGTTTTTTATTTTCATAATCGGTAAGCAATGGTGTCTCTAATAGAAGAGCAACACTAAATTGCTCAATAATAATTTCTGTGCATAACTTAATTATACACGATAAACGATTTCCTTGCATAAGAATAATCAAATAAATGTTTGTCGAGATAGTTAATTGAAGCGAATAATTAAATGTACCACGATAAACAATTTCTTAATCATTTTTTTTGCATTAAAATTATGAAGAAATCGAATTAATAATCTGTAATTAAATTAGTGGAATTATTCATATTACATATGATGGATAATTTTCATCAGACCTGCGTGACCATGCCTATCAACAAGTCAGTTTTCGACCACATATTATTTGCTGTAGTGATTTTCTTAATACTTTATTAGACTTTTAAATGGATTTCGTTAAAAAATACTGGAACCAGAATTTTTGATCTATTTTCCAACCATTTGCAGTAATTGTTAGGTTTCTCTCAGAATTTAAACGGATTTTTACTTCCTCTAGATTTTTAAGATTTGAAAGTGGTATTGGATTATATTTTTTCGGTCATTTAAATTTCTTAAAAATATTCAAAGGCAATATTTCTTCGAGGTAGCCTATTTTATTTTAATTTATATATGGGCAATATACTGACGTCTCATTTTAAGCTTACCTTTAGCATAATTTAGTTTTATATAATAAAAACTTTACTTGGCAATTTTAGATAGAAATTAAAATAAAAAATAAAGTCAGTTAAAAATGTAGAATTAGATTTGTGGCACTATTAATGACATATTTGTTCTTTCTATTAACATAATCGGTAAATAATGGCGCTGTTAGCAGAAGAGCAACGTATAATTTAATCTAGTATAATTTTACTATATACGATAAAATTTTCCATATTATAATTTTATATTTCATCAAGGTGCTCTTTAAAGTTATTATTATAGAAAATATAATGTACATAATTTAGTTGTACCCAACAACCATTTTCCTTAGAAATTTTACTTAGTAATTGTAACAAAAACAAATATTAATGAATAAAATAAGAATAATAAGTAGAATATAAAATTACAATATATTTGGCTTTTCATTTTCATAATTTGTAAGCAGTTGTTTTATATTTGTATTTGTGACTGACTATTGTTGTTTGCTATTAAAGTTGTATTTAAATAAAATATACTTTTTTCTTTCAAAATATTTTATACACATTTAACATTTTTAGGTCTTTTTGCGGTATTAAACTATGCATTTTTTTATGATTCAGTCATTTAAATTTCTTCCTGATATTCATATCTATAGTGACGTCTCTAGTGGGAGAGCAAAATTACAATTTGACATTATACACCTAATTTTGTGCATAATTTAGCTGTACACGATGAACAATTTCCTTGACAATGTTCCCACTTGAGGAAAAATATATTTTTTCTCAGCAATTTTCTAGTGTCTATTTCTGAATGTAGGCGTCCTTCATGTTTGTTCACCCTTTTTTGTGACCGTTTTTTCCATATACCTTAGCTGGTTAGCGGCTTTTTTTGTTAGTGCTATGGTTTCCAGGCCATATGTCGCTACTGTTGGAATACAAGCGTCAAAAACTTTCTTCTTGAGATTTATAAGGACTTCATCGTTTTCAAATATATACATTATCTTCTCAAAGGCCATCCAAGTTAGTCTTACTCTTTGTATTGTATCCGCTGCTTAATTTTTCTTACGATCTATATATCTGTATTCTGAGTTATTTATTTTCAACTCGATATTCTTCGACGCTCTTTTTTGAGCAATTCACGAAGATTGCTCAAAAAAGAGCCGTTAACATTTATTTTATATAGGCATTTTCCAATTCTAATAATTCTCGTTCATTTTTGCATGCATAATGGAATTCTTGTATACAAGGTGTGGCAACAAGGTGTACGGCTAAGATAGCGCCTTAACTATACGAGCTACAGCAAAAAGTTCTACAGCAAAGTTGTAGGGTTGACAAAAACCTACGAACCAAAAATATTTTTATGTATACTGGGTGTGTCACAAAAAAGTTACCATAAAATATGATTTTTTTTAAATGGTACGCCCTGTATATTATGGTACTAAAATGTGAGGCAAAAAGAGTACTTTACTTTGGTATAACGTTTTTAAAATTTCCGTGCGGCGTTGCAACATAATTAATTTTTTTATGTTATTTTTTGCCTTTTAGAGGGTTCGTTTAAAAAATCATAATTAACTTAAAATTTATTCTGCGCCTATGAAACTTGTACCACAGTTAGTATAGGGTACCTCCTCTAGGCTGACTATGATAATTTGTTATTTTTTAATACAGGGTGTTTTTAAAGAACTTTCAAACTTTCTGAAATTAAATATGCAATATCTCAAATTTTTCAAATAGAACACCCCGTATATTTTTTTCTAATTAAATTTGTCCCTCAAATACCTTCATTTTTTATTTAACATGTTCTATAGCTAAACCAAGTACTTTTTGAGATATTTTAACTTTTCTGTAAAATACTATGCATAAAACAGGTATTCTTTAAGTATTCTTTAATTATAGTTAAGGCGCTATCTTAGCCGTACACTTTGTTGGCACACCCTGTATATTTGTCTACAGACATCCTCCATCGCTTGAGTAAATGCCTAGGTCTCAATTGAGTCAAACGCCTTATGAAAGTATGTTGAAATACTTGTAATCTGTTGTTTTTTTATTAATGTTCTTATGGACTGAAGGTGGTCAATGGTACTGAACTCCTTGCAAAACCCTGCTTGCTCCACTGGTTGATATGCGACGATTTTTTTTTGGCCAATCTGTTCGTTGCTGAAGAGCTTATGCAGATGAAATAGGATGCTTATTAGGCGACAATTGCCTTTATTGTCACTATTTTCTTTCTCAAACTTCTACTGTTTGTAATTTCTGCGTACTGCTATTCGTCCAGAACTTTGCGCCTTAAATATTAGGAATATCTTGAGTCAGCTGAAATTTAATTTTGTGCATAATTTAATTGAACACGATGAATAATTTGTAAATTAATTACATAATTTTGTTGAATTAGATGCGTGAAGCTATTAATAGTCAATTTGATTTATTTTGTATTGTGAGCAGTGCCGTCTCCTTGTAAATGCAGCGTTTGAAATAACCCCCAAATTTTTTGTTGCATAATCTAATTGTATACGATGGACAATTTTCTTTGAACGATAAAAATCTCTTTAAAGTGAAATTTAAAACATTTTTTTAGCGTTAATAAAACATTTCTATGTAATGAAACAACCGATGAGGAATTAAGAACTATTATATTTCATATATTAGAAAATGGATTAAGATTATCATAAAAGTAGATAGACCCTATTGATGAAAAAATATTTTTAGACTTTATAGTATAGGCTCCTGTCTGATTTTTTTAATGAGTATTTGTTTCATTATTTTAGCACACTCACTATTTTTAAACTGCTAAAGATAAGGTAAAACACACTGTAGTTATTAGCCAAATCTCCAAACTGGTTTAAAGTCGTAAGCTGCATTCTTTGTCCTCTGACATCCATTACAGGCAAATACCCCAATTTGTATTCCGCTTCAATTCCGCCCTACCCGGCAATTTTCATTAGTTAAAATACAAACAAAAAGCGGCAAAGAGACCAATCTAAATTTTATTCTAATGTCGCGACTAGCAGCCTCGGATATTGCCGAAAAATATCGCCAGTTCAGGTAAGCGTCTCCGGGTGGCAGCACACAGCGCTTCCACGATGGTTTAGTGCACGGCTTTGGAGGTAGAATTACAACGTTTTGAATATACGTGCTACCCGGCTTAAATTGTATGTTGCACCGAACGGAGAAACAATTAAAACGATCCCGGCATTTGTGCATTTCGAATACCAATCAGAACTTCTATCCCGAGAAATGTTTGTAGATCCAGGTTTCTTGAAGATCAAGAACAATTTCGATTAATATTATCTTTCTGTGCATAATTTAATTGTACATGACGTAAAGTTTCTTGTAGATTCCTTTAGTTCGATTAGGGACGATGATTATGCTTGTTAACAATTTAGGTTTTCCCTTCTCACCCCAGCTCCTTAACTCCCACTCATCCAAAAGGCCAATTTACACGGGACGATAGTAATCGCTTAAGCTAATTACCGAGTGCTACATGATGTTAGTTTACGACGATTCTAAACGCCATAAATAATGGATCTTGCGCCTAGAGCAGTCATGTGGTCCCACTTTGGAGTTTATGGGATTCTTGAATTTAGCTTTATGGCTTCGCAAGGGTGAGACATTTGCTTGAAGCTTCGGCTTAGTTTAATGTATATGTTTTATCAGTATATGATAATAGCAGATAAATAAGTATAACAATATTTTTAATTATATTATTAATAGATTTAATTGTGTTGAAGGAAGGACTGAACGGTACACCTCCCGGTGCCTCCACCAATTTATCGCAGAAAAAAACATTAAGTATACATTACCTTATTTAAACCCATCCATTTTAGATGTACTTCAATTTTTTGAAAGTGTATAAAAAACCGTCGATTGTTTGGTGCAGTAATTATTGAAAATTTGATTAACTGTGTAAAAAACAAATTAATTTTTATAAATTAATATTAATTTTTTTTGCATCTGTATTATTATTTTCTTATAAATATAATTTATATTTATTTTTTGTAAAGAGAGTACTGGTAACCTTTGTGGGGTGGGTGGGGGGCAGGGTAAGGATAATTTATTTAAAAACCCGTTTTTCTGCTTATTGGCAATAAAAAAATTAGTAACTTTCATATCTACACTTTTTTAACGCAACCTTAAAGTTTTCAAGTAAAATGCGAAAAACTCTGTTTTTCGTTTATAATGTTTAGGTTAAAAGTTTTGTACTGGTTTTCTATAATTAAATATTAAACGTTTTGTTGATGGTAAGTGTATTTGTTCATTAAACGCATTTTGCAAACGTCTTTAAATAAGAAACAATATACCATACTTAAACGTTTAACTTTTTATAAAATAATAATTGTATAATATCAACACGTAATAAACCTTCTTGTTAATCGTGAATTAGATAAACATAATATTAAATTCCTGAACGTATATCACGCGACATTTTATCCATGTACACCTAGTGTAAACCAAAAATAAACGTTGATTAAACTATCGCGTGTTGCTTGGGCTGCTTTCATAAAAATCATATTTTTGCTTATATTTTTTTGAAAAAAAAAAAAAAAAAAACTCTGAATTTAAAAAAATTTTCGATAGCAATTTTTTGTCAAAATTTTAATGCATTTTTTTGTATCTTGCTAGTTTTATTTAGTTTTCAAAAATTTCACTTTTTCAATTTTTTAATAGATTTTTAATTTTATTTTTCGATTTCTTGGACCGTAATTTATTTATTTCAAATTATTTAATTCAATTTTAAAAAGTTTTCAATAAATTGGATTTTAATTATAATAATAGGTTTAAATTTATTTATTTATATAAAATATTTGTAAGTCAAAAGTAAAAAAAAACTGTATAACAAAACAAAATATAAAACATTATATGACAAACAATCGAGGCAGTTAAAGCAATCATAATGTTTCTATTAATTTAATTATTTAATACTTCCAGGTAATTTTCAAATAAATTATTTTTCAATTTAATTATTGGAACTAGATAATGTATAAATTCTTTAGGGCAATTTAAGAAATAAACACTATGAATAAATTAAACAAATAAACTGTTAACTACCTCAAAGAATTTCTCTTAGACAGTTAAAATCTATCAGGTCATTTTATTTTCTTCTCTTAACTACCTGGACATAATGAAAAACGGCTTGGAAGAATTACTTAAGAAGTACAGAATAAATAATTATACTATTTTAATAAATATAATATAATATAATAGACGATTTATAATATATAATAAATCTTTCTATAATAACAAAAGAAACATCGAATTTTTCCTCTAGATTTACCTAATACCAATTTCCATCAAATCTGAATGGTATATGTGAGAGATTCCCGCGTTCCCCCATCCAACGTCGCCCCAAAACAAATTAGTGATTTACGGTCGGTTTTTAATTAGATTTTGAGCATAAAATGCCATAAATCCGTCCAACTATTGCCGGCACAAAGGCAGTATATTAAGATGGTTATCTTTATTTCGGCTCTAAGCGCCGTTATCGGTCGAAGCCACGCTTTTTGAGAGACGTATTTCGTTTACGCATTCACATCTCGAAATACACGTGCGTCTCAAGAAGGGCATTTCTTTGGAAAAGACAAGGAGTTTTGTTACGGAATCAATTTTCAAGTATTATCCGATTTAAAGGACTTTTTGAGCTAAATTTCTTTATTTCTATTACATCTACAGTTTTAGTACTATTCGGGGAATAACTGCTGCCTGGTATTCCCCAAATAGCCTGGAAGATAATTGTTTAATTGTGTCACTAAAGATTACCAATGGAATGTGTTTGTTTACTAGTCTAATGGTTATAAATGAGTTTTGACTTGAATGGGTTTTTCATCAAATGCGTCTATTGTGACAACTGCTGTTGTTTGTTGGATAATCAGGAGCAATTTTGATAGCTTTGAAAAAGAAAAACTTGAGCAATACTTGTATTTGCCAAAACGATTTTAACACCTTTGATCAAGAATGACTTATTCCTTAACTTTGTTTCTATTGATCAACATGGTAACAGCCCTATTAAAAGAGAAATAAAAGCAACTTTGACCTTCCATCTGACTTAAAGGGAGTCGTGGACATTATAAACTAGATATATCTCCAGTGTCTGTTTGACCTGCAATTTTGGTACTTTGACCAATATTGGAGTTAATAATAAAATTTATTTCGTTATGATAAATAATGTATATTAGAAGCTTCTCAAGATCAACGCTTAAGGCTCGTGATTAGGTTATTATTATTATTATTATTATTATTATTATATTATTATTATTATTATTATTATTATTATTATTATTATTATTATTATTATTATTATTATTATTGATTTTTGCCTTGCGGCAATCACACTCCCGTTTTACGGGGAACATTCACTTATCCCAGATATCTAAGATATCAAAAGGATTAAGCTCTGAACATGCTCCATCTCTCATTGCCGTCTGATTTGCCCTTCAAGATCTCGATATTTGATGATCTTCCGTTTTCGTTCTGACAGTTCTTTGGTCGGTGAGAACAGTTCGGTCCCAGTACAATTAATACTCGCAATTTTCAAGAACTGACTCTGGAGTATAATTGTAATATGGAACTTTGTCCTCCGTCTTCAAGAGGTTCAGTTTAACTGCAAGTTCTTGGTGCAGTATTTTTCCCACGCAGTCATGACGTGCCTTATACTCAGTTTGGGCAAACGTTTGACATCCTCCCATTATGTGTTGGATGGATTCTGTCACTTGGCATCCATATCGACATTTGTCACTCTGTACTGAAGGATCCGAGATAATGCACTTTAAGTAGTTTCTAGTTGGAATAACTTGGTCTTGTATGGCCAAGAGGAAACCTTCCGTTTCGGGAAACAGTTGTCCTGAAGTTAACCAGTAGTTCGACGCGTTGTTGTCGACATGTCCCTGGCTAACCTCGTTGACGTGTCTCCCGTGCAGTGGTTTTTGTGCCCATGATCGATGTTTTTCTTCATCAGTGACGTGGTGACTTTCGATTTCGCGATTCTTCAGTTTCAGAGGTGTAGAGTCATTGACCTCGCATATAGCACGGTGCAGAGCGGACGATCTACCCTTTTCATGAAAGAAATTTCTCAGAACTGAAATTTGTCGGTCTAACTGTTTGCCAATGTCTGCCAATCCTCTACCTCCCTGATGTCTTGGTAGCGTAGTTCTTTCTGTGACACTTCGAGGGTGGTGTTTTTGAGCCTTAGTCAATAATGTTCGTGCCTTCCGTTGCAAGTTCTGGATGTCCGTCTGGCTCCATCCCACAATTCCAAAGGAATATGTTAGTGCTGTACAGGCATACGTATTCAACGCCTTATAGATTCTTACTGTTGAGGCTCGTTTTCACTATGGTATTATTATTATTATTATTATTATTATTATTATTATTATTATTATTATTATTATTATTATTACTATGACTCGATAATGACTCACTCAAAAAATACGTGTCTTAAATATACAGAAAAATGAAATATTTCACTTATTAAAGTTCTGTTAATCACTTCTGACTAACTTCACATAAATATTTCAAATGAGAATTTCAATTGTGTGATGAAGAACAAAAAGAAAAATAAGAGAAGCAATAATAATTTTTAAGAAAAAAATGTTAATCCTAAACTTCCTGGAATTAATAAAATAAGTTTTTTCTTCCACGCAATTGGAGAACGAGATTCACCTTATCATTTACCATTAGAAAGAAGAATAAGTGTACACAAAAGAAGAAGATGATAATAGTAATGATGAGGAATAAGAGGAAGGAGAAAGAAAAGAGGAATAACATAAAGGAGAATAGTAAAACTAACTAAAACAATGTTAAAAAACGATAACCTAAGAAAATTAGAAGTAAATTTTACGAGAAAAAAAAATTTGATCGTCAACTGCCTGAAATGCAAACTCATATTTTTTCGGCATTTGGAAAAGTAGATTGATCTTCTCATTTATTACGCATTGAATGGTCAACTTTTCCATTCTTATTTTCATCTTAAAACGCTTAAGTCTAACTCTTCTGGAGAAGAATCCAGTAATTAATCTTCTGGCAGTTAGAGCAAGAGGATCATTTATCACGTCTTGGAATTGAATAAGAAAATGACAATCAGCAGGAAACATACTGAATAAAGAAAGAGAAAGATGAGCTTCTTTAAAGAAAAACGAACCAACCGACCAGCCAAGGAAGATATCACTACTCAGTGAACTTGTTTGGTGCTCACAGTTTGTTAAAATAGCTGCCTTCAGAATTTTATATCTTACACTTATTCGTAGTGTCATGTCTTATTCTTCCATAGTCTGGTCCCCATAATATGCTTACCATATTTACAGTCTTGATAAGGTCCAAAATAAATTTCTCAGGACTTGTGCCTGGCGATTAAATGCTGATTAATCATAGTCGAAAGTATCAGTTTTATTTAAAGTCTTTCATAAAACACTAATGATGCTACCTAACCTTATTAATAATAACAATGATATCTCAGATACCGTTGATTCTATTAAAATAACTTTAACAGTTATTGATATTCAATAACTTGATACCAACAGAGATAGATGTAAATTTCCATCAGCATCTTTTATTCTGTTTGATGCTACACGACTCTTCGATTTGGACAAAAAACCAGCCAGCCTGGAAATAACAATGGCCGCCCAATATCCAGAGAAAACGTTATCGATTCCCTACTATCAAAGCGAGAGAAATGAGGGCAATGAAATGCGACGCACGTCCGACAGTTGTCCATCAGGTCCCAATTTGACAGTTCTGTATCGCAACTAAGCCGTCAGCTCTTCGCTACGGTAACTGCCCAAAATATCGTAAACTCTCATTTACGATTCCCGGTTCTTTTACCATTGGCGCACGTACGTTCGTTTTAAGGAAAAATATCATTGGCTTATCGTCTTGATCGGTGGCCACAAATCATAAGATAAAGCACAAGAGCAGCCGGAGCAGCAGCGCCCCAAAACTACACATATAAATTTTCAGAATTAAGTTTTGAATGGCCATTGGATCGCAATAATTGCACAAGTCCCCGTATATATCATCGAGCGATTGTATTAACGCGGTATCTTCACTAACTCGGGTAAGAATCTCCGTGAAACGTCACCGAGGCGGCGATTTACGAGTCTTAACCCTTCCGAAGGGCTTAACTCGCGCCCAGGCTTTCCGATTATTGTCTTTCGGTATATCTGCATTTCCAAACCAATAAGCAGCTGTGTTCCGAGCTAATAACTTCATCCTTACAATTACATTAAATAATGTCCTAAGATCCCGAGATTTTCTTGTCTTACTATAGTTGGGGATTTATGTGGTGGAATATTTCAGATTAGTCCTTGGGTGCTACATTTCGAAAAAGTTATTTCAGTGAGAAAAAAAGCCAACCCGGGGGACTTTGTCCAATAACTTTTGATCTACATAGCAGTTTCCAGAAAAATAAACCAGTAGGTAACCGTCATGACTATAGGACTATAAGATCCACAATCTACAACGTCTTATCAAAATTGCCCAAAAAAGGGATGACCTCTTCGATCAAGTCAATCCATCAAATCATATTAAAAAAGCTGTCAAGATATGAAGAGCTAGAGACTCGATAATGTTGATGGCAAAAGTAGGAAACAATCGAGTTTCTGACTTATGAAAAATAAGAAGCTAAATAAAGAACTTGATTTTTTACGAGCAATAGTCTCGGATCTGGAAAATGAAATGGCCTTCATGTTTTGTGAAAGCAAGTAAGAACATAGTAATTGTAGCTATAAAATCCAATCACCAGTGTCTCACCAACGTTCTGAAGTTACTGACTAAAACTTCAACTTAAGTGATTTAATTAATTCACATTTAGATAGTTTATTTTAATTGACAGATATTAATGACAAGGTTAAAGTTCTTAGTGCTTGTATTCTTAGTTTTTTTGATAAACCTGAACAATAGGTAACAAATAAAATAATAAAACAAAAGAGTCTTGAGATTACTGACAAAATCATATATCTTATGCTTTTAAGAAATAGGGCAAAATAAAAAAAGGAAAAAACAGTAAATACTTAGGACAATTAAACGGAAAATAACTTCGCTATAACTAAGAGTAATAACCTTGACTTAAGATAAGCTTAAATTCATATATCCGCAATAACAGCTAATTTTATTTCAAAAAACATTTTAAAGTTAATCCAATGTAAAATAAACATTTTATTTAAATATTAATAATCTTTATCTTTTTATAGTAATACTTGGCAGAATTGCCTTTGCAAATATTATTTCAATAGGGGTTACACTATACTTAAAAAAAGAGATCTTTTAATATTTTTTTTAATTAGTATTGACTTAGAAATACCTAACCTTAAAATAAATATAGCATATACTAACTAAAATTATTTATTTTATTTTAATTAATTAATTTTATGTATCAATTAAAATTTAGTTGTATTTAGACCAAGTACACGTTATAATTTATATCATTGACTTATATAGTACAGTATACTTAGTTCATGAATTCGTTGATTGGGACCAAAATTGATTTTCTTTTTTAAATTGTATTTAGCTGTAATATTTAATATTTTATTCGCTACGGTTTTTATTACCTAGAATAATAACGCTTGTATATTTTATGAATAATAATATAAAATTGGCTGTACCATTGAAGGTAATAAAACGATACGAAGGTACTTTGACCTACAATTTAACTTTCAACAACTCTTAACGAATAAGGTTAGGTAAAAAATAACTTAAATATTATTTTATATATTTATATTTATTATTAATACAAATGATAATGTTGGTTTTTAAATTCCATCAGCACAATTTAAGCAAATTATATATTTTTGCAAAGGTTTTTGAAAAAATACGCACTATAATTTATTTACCAGAAACTGACTTATTTTTTTAATGAATACAGGCAACATATTGATCAAGGCTCTTATTTTATTTAACATTTCAACATTTAAGAAAACCTTCATTCTCTTTTATGCAAAACTGATATAATGCGTATGTATATTATATTGTCGATGGGTAAAGCAACTAAAATTAAATAATATACTAAATAACTTAAATAAAAATCTTTAAAATAATAATGCTTACTGCTTCATTATATATACAGGGTGGTCCAGTTTAAACGTCATCAATGTTAACACGTGATAGAGAATTTAAAAAGAAATAGACTTTTTTATAAATTTTTTGTCAGAAATGTTTAATAACAAAATCTTTGTTAAAAAAAAAAAACCTGTCAAATGAAATAATGACTTTAGGTAACTTTTGATCATTTTTTATATTCAACTTTTTTACAAATCCAAGCCCAATTTCCTTTTTTTTTTTTATAAATTTTTGCAACATTTTTGCAGGTATTTCTGAACAATTAAAGTAAGATATTTTAAAAAAAGTGCGTTAAATCATAATTTTGCAAGAGTAACTTCTTTTTTCAAATTAAATGGAAAATCAAACCGTTGACTTCTTATAAAAAAATATTTTATCACCTCGCCGATTTGAGACAAAAAACCAAGTCCCTCCGTATGTTACGCCACTGGCAATTTTTCAAAAATTGACTTTATTAGTAATTGATAATTCACTACAATAATCTGCATGCGAAATTTAAATAAAATTGAGCTAGTAGGTTAAAAGTTATGATAAATAAACAAGTAATTATTCTTTATTTTAACACCCTGTATCTTTGTTATTAAACATATAGCCGGAACGTCAGTAAGACGCATCTTAAAGGCAAACGAATACCACCCTTATAAAATTAGACTAATACACGAATTAAATGGGGATGATCCTGATCGAAGAAATCAATTTTGCGAGCAAATGATGAACATTTGCAATATTAACCGTCAGTTTGTGTTACGAGTTTTGTTTTCGGATGAAGCAACTTTTTGTTGTTTAAACGGTGTCGTAAATCGGCAAAATTGTCGGTACTGGTCAGTGTCAAATCCACACTAGGCAACTTAGGCTCATACACAGTACCGTAAATCTATTAATGTTTGGGCTGGTATCGTGGAAAATAAGTAATAGGGCGATACTTTTTCGGACAAACAGGACAACGCTATTTAAATTTTCTTCAAGAAGATCTTATCCCTGCTTTGGCTGCCCTATACCCATATAATTTGTGGTTTCAGCAAGACGGCGCACCGCCACATTTCTTTCTAGATGTCCGTAATTACTTGGATACAGTGTTCCCAGGAAGATGGATAGGACGAAGAGTGCCAATAGAGTGGCTGGCAAGGTCACCAGACCTAAATCCCTGCGACTATTTTCTATGGGGTACCTGAAAAGTAAAGTTTATATTGAGAAGCCAAATAACGTAGAAGATTTGAAAAATAGAATTAGATATGAAATTAGACGTATATCATCTGAAATAATTGATAGTGTTTTACATGAGTTTGTAAACCGTCTTGTTTTCTGCCAAGAAGTAATAAGGGATGAGTTTGAACACTTGATACATACAGGGTGTCATTGAAATGGTGTAAAAAAATTCAGGGGGTGATAGTACTCCTAAAAATTTAAAAAAAAGTTCCTATAACTATAGGGCGGAAAATGCATATTAAGGGAGTTAGGGGCACTGAAAGGGTAATTTTAAAAAACAGTTTTTTGAAATTGTAGGCTTAAAAAACGAGATAAAATTTCGAAAAAAAATCCTCTGCCATAAATTTTGACCCAAAATCAAATGGTGATACTGAAAAATAATTTGAAAAATCGGAAAGGGTAGTTTTTGCAAGGGTAGGGGGTTAATTCGTGAATAACTTTTTTTAGGTTATTTTTTTCGCAACGTGGGTTTATTTTTTAAAAACTACATACTTTTTCCTACAAAAAAGGTACTCTTGTTGCACATCGCCCAGAACGATGGTTTTCGAGAAAATTGAAGGCAAAAAGTTTGCTCTGATGGGTTGCTAACTGGTTAAACAACATAAACCTATGAAAGTTATGGGGTTTCAAAAGTAAACACGTAGTTATTAAATAATTAATTGAAAAATCTAAATTTTATGATTTTTGAATATTTAGTACTCGCGGTGTAAACTAGGCTAATGAATCAAATAAGTATGCATTTAATAAGGAATTTTGGTAATTGGTTTATTTCGTTTTTTTAAAGCAATACGATGTTTTAAAAATCATGAAATTTAGATTTTTCAATTAATTATTTAATAACTACTTGTTTACTTTTGAAACCCCATAACTTTCATAAGTTTATGTTGTTTAACCAGTTAGCAGCCCATCAGAGCAAACTTTTTGCCTTCAATTTTCTCGAAAACCATCGTTCTGGGCGATGTGCAACAAGAGTACCTTTTTTGTAGGAAAAAGTATGTAGTTTTTAAAAAATGAACCCACGTTGCGAAGAAAATAACCTAAAAAAAGTTATTCACGAATTAACCCCCTACTCTTGCAAAAACTACCCTTTCCGATTTTCCAAATTATTTTTCAGTATCACCATTTGATTTTGGGTCAAAATTTATGGCAGAGGATTTTTTTTCGAAATTTTATCTCGTTTTTTAAGCCTACAATTTCAAAAAAACCGTTTTTTAAATTTACCCTTTCAGTGCCCCTAACTCCCTTAATATGCATTTTCCACCCTATAGTTATAGGAACTTTTTTTAAAATTTTTAGGAGTACTATCACCCCCCGAATTTTTTTACACCATTTCAATGACACCCTGTATAGAGGTAACATATTACATTAAGAGTTTTTACAGTTTATAACATTTTATTCTCCATTTTAACTTGATTTGTAAATAGCCGTACTTACTTGCTTTCTTGTTGGTTAAATGTAAATATTTTTAAAACAGTTGAGTTTTGAGATAAGGTGTGTTATACAAAACTTGCTTGGAATTTCACCTATATTTCATAAATGCAATAAAAATATAGCATTCCTTTTAAAAAAATGGCCGATGACGTCATTTCTTTTTTTTTGTTCCACCCTGCATACAATAAATTTATGTGAAATAATGCGAAACTTAAAATAAAAATCGACGGGTCCGAGCGGTTTCTCAAAAATTCATGTCTAATTTTTATCGAATTTATGCGGAACTTTAGGCGGTCACTGTAAATAAATTATTTCATAATAATGTCCAATAGTTTGTTTCTCAAATAGTCTTTATATAATTTTGTTCAGTTTGTCCTAAATCATCAGACACACAATCAATTGGAGCCAATATAATACCATTTTCATAAAAGCTTAAATTCCTAATCGGATTAGTTAAAGCATTGGCAGTATTAACTTCTTATACTGACTAAAAAAATTCTATTTACATAAATAGATATTAAATTAATTTAAGATTTTTGCCAGGCAATTTTATTGTTATTTGCATATTATGTTATATTAGACATCTAGCTACAAAGGCAGAAACACAAAATCCTTGTACTAAATGTTCTTTTTGAAATTTTTTATCAATTTTTGATGAAATCCAGCCTTTTACTAATATAGGGAATTAACTCCTTAAGGTATCCGTTTTTTTAAATATTTTTCAACAAAAATGTAATTTTCTAAAAAAATTCTCATTGAAAGTTTTTTGATTTAATCCTCGACTATAATTATTGTGGAAATTTAAAATTGATCATTTCTGTAACATCAATAATCCAACAACCAAGATGGGATTATGGAATTATTTTATTTATTATATAAAGAAAGTTCACATACACCGCAGTAAAAACTTTTCATCCCGCAGGGTGTTAGTTTGAAAAACTTCAAAGCAATTCAAGCAATTCGAAGCAGTTAACAAATTTTTAAATGTCAACTTCTTTTTTAATAATATGTATTATGTTAGTTAAAAAAGGACTTAAAAAAATATTTGAAATTCCAGAACACCTGGTATTTTTTCAACAAACTGATTTTATCCATGCTAGTTATTTATATTAATAGAAAACAAGAAAGTTGGATAAGGAAAACTTTAAAATTAATATTAATTAAATAATAATTATAATTTTTTGTAATTATTACATTTAATTTTTTTGGTATTCTTACAAAATAATTTTTTTTCAACAAAAGACGATTATCCACAGTTCTTATATCTTTTTTACACAATTGTATCAGAATAAATAAATAAATATTAATAAAGCGATACGGGATGTTATAACCTAATCGCGTAATGCTTATATTTTTTAATCTCTAAAATATAATTCAAATAATCTATTGTATCATACAGTTGGTGATTATGCGTACGATATAATTTAATCCTATTTTTGCTACCTATTTTTTAGTAACATTTTGGATTAAAATAAAAATTGAATAAGGACATTTTGTATGCAAAGGCAAATATTGACACACTCTCTTTGAATTACTTCTTTTGCTATTTCAGTATTAAGATAAACACATCATAATTGCTTTTAAAATGCTACCTATTACACCTAATCTTCATTCTACTCCCACATGACTCAAGATCTAGCAACCCTTGAACCATACTTAAAGTTATGAAAGCATGTCCTCTTTAAATTCCATTTCTTCTTTCAAGTACCATTAAAATTATTTTTATGGTTACACGTCATGCACTTAAAAAATGAAATAATTTCAACTCTGGATAATTATTACGGTTTCAGCGTACATCAACAAATCAAAGTAAAAGCAAATTGATTACGGGCAATCGGAATGCGGTATCACGGGAGACCTAATCCAATCTGGCCGTATATTGTTTCACTTCTAGTTCTCCATAAATTTCAGCTTATTCGGAATAATCTGGCATAACGTCAGTTTGCACCTAGACCTGCTAACATTTACCGGTCAGATTGTTCATAAAGCAAGCGGTATAAAGCGACTAAGTTTGCCGCCATTCAACCATTAATCAATTAAACGAACGCTGATTTGTTGACAATAAACGTTGTTGGAAAATCACGATTTTGATTATCATGCGGTGCGAACTTTAAACTAATATATTTTTTTAGGTAACAAAAACACTTTCAAGCACTGTTTTCCTATTTTTTATGTATTTTACCGTTATCTAACACTCCATATCAATTTGATAAAATTAACCACTTGTACTAAAAAATTGAAATAAATAGAATAACACAAACACTTATATCGTTAAATTGCCAAAATGTTTTCATTAATATTCGTTGTTGGTCTTCTAACTCAGCTTGTCGCAAGTGACTTGCCTACTAATTATGAATACTTTACGTCAAATGGCATTCATTCCGGTTTGTCAGCGGACCAGTCAGAGTTCATCCTGAATGGAAAAACTTTAAAAATCTACAGTGGAGCTATTCATTATTTTAGGGTCCCAAGGGCATATTGGAGGGATAGAATAAGGAAACTTAGGGCAGCAGGTTGCAATGCTGTTGAAACATACATTGCATGGAACCTACACGAGTACGAATCTGGTAATAAAAACTATAATAATAATTAAACTAAGCTAAAAAAAAAATCTCCAGGTAGTTACGATTTTGGTGGCGGAGGTTCTGAAATGTCCGACTTCCTGTACCTCGAGGAATTTATTAAGACAGCCCAAGAAGAAGATCTATTTGTCATCATTAGATCCGGTCCATTCATTTGTGCAGAATTCGAGTTTGGAGGTTATCCAAGTTTTATCCTTAGAGATGGTGAAAAATTATGGGTCAGAACCAACAACGAGTATTACATGAACTACGTTAGCAGATGGTTTAACGTACTGATGCCCATTTTGGCAAAACACCAGTTCACCAAGGGAGGAGCGATCATCATGTTTCAAGTGGAAAACGAGTATGCCCTAACTGGTTATCAGGACCATAACTATTTATGGCATCTTAGACAGTTAATGCTAGATAATGGCATTGTGGAACTCCTGGTGACAGCTGATAATCCTTGGAAAGGCACCGCAGGAACTTATACTGAATATTTCTTGATGACTGGTAATTTTGACTCGGACGTTGAAAAGAATTTGGATGATCTAAAGGCTTTGCAGCCCGGAAGGCCTTTGATGGTTATGGAGTACTGGTCAGGTAAGTCCATTGAAAATTACAAGAAAATCATGATTTTTTTAATGCTTATTAACTTTAAGGCTGGTTTGACTACTGGTCACGCTCACACACGACCAAGACCTTGGATAACTTCAAGACCAATTATTCAGCTATTCTTGCTTATCCAGCTTCAGTTAACTTATACATGTTCATAGGAGGTACCAGTTTTGGATTCTTAAGTGGAGCTCAGAATTTAGCTTTTGATGATCTTAATACAGGTATGTCTATCTGTTCAAAACCTGTCATGTTTTTCCTTAATAAATCTGGAGATCAATTGGGACTAATAGATATTAGTGATCCTATTATTCTATTATTTATCTTCTACTTCATTGAAAGCATTGTCAGTTTGTACAGAAGGTCAATTAAAAGAAGGGTTATCTTTTCACGGCATCTACTTTTTAACATGCATTCTTTACTTTTTTTTTTAAATTTTTATCCATTTTCAAATTTGCAACATTCAAAGATGTATCCAATGTATCATATATTACATTGATTACTTAGAAATTCTCTCTAATTAACCTGCTTCTTTTTTAGGTTTTTTGCCAATGACAAACAGCTACGACTACAGCGCCCTCCTGGCTGAAAATGGAGACTATACTGATAAATACTGGGCAGCAAAAGAGCTACTAGCTCAATATAACACTATACAAACGAAACTTCCTGATACTCCTGAGCTGATTAGTCGAGTGTACTACCCGTGGGTGTCCATGGAGAAGCAGCTTGAGTTAAGTTACCTTATTGCTCAAGCTCCATCTTTCCAGACGTCTTCTCCAGTTTCTATGGAAAATATGGATATTAACAATGGCAGTGGACAAAGTTATGGATATGTAGTATACAGAAAACGTGGGCTCAATTTGCCAAAGAATTCAGTGTTGAAAATAGAAGGAAGGGTGTGTGATACCGTGATAGTTCTGGTTAATGGTAAGAGAGTGTCACCAGTTTTGGAAAAAGCTGCCGATCTAAATAACTTTGGAACATGGAGAGTCAACGATTCCACTTTGGTTTTAAATAGTGAGGAGTTAGTAGATGCTCAACTCGATTTATTAGTGAGTAACTGGGGTCGAGTTAATGTAGGTGCATACAGGCAATACAAAGGGATCTGGCAGGGTGATGTTTTGATTAACGATGAGCCCATTTATAGCTGGATCATGTATGCTTTAGAGTTTAAACAAAGTTGGACCAATAATTTAAAATATTGGCAAGACGTTTCTTCAGTGGTGGATAACTCATCTCCAACTCTTTATAAGGGTTATCTCTGGATTGATGGAACACCTGGGGATACTTATGTTTACATGGAAGAATGGACTAAAGGTGTGGTTATTGTCAATGGATTTGTGCTTAGTAGATACTCAAAAATGGGACCTCAACAGACCTTGTATTTGCCAGCTCCGCTACTGAAAGAGGGGCAAAATGAAATAGTGGTTTTTGAGGAGTTTACGCCTGCTACGCAAGTAAAGTTTGTTATTGAACCTGTGTATAATAACCATTAATTTATTTTTAATAATTTTGTATATTTTTTGTTATTTTAATAAAGAATATTACACACTTTAGCCTATAGCTTCTGAAGAATTGTTGCATTTGGCAACGGTGCTCCGGGTGTAAAAGGATTGATGCGTACAGCAGAGTAGGCCAATTAAACTGGGCGGTTTTGTTTCATGAAGTGATGCAATGTTGCCGAACCTTCAAAATATCCTAGCTCAGAAAATAGCAAAAATATGGCAACCGGATAATAACTTATGGTGATAATAGTAATAATAATAAAAATAGTAAACGTCGTGTATTGAAAATAAGGCGTAGTCTAAGCTATTTGCTACTCGACAAAATCATTCAGCGCTCCATTTTATACTAAAACAAACTCAAGTTATAAAATTTACGTTTTTAAATTAAAAGAATGTAGAAGCCGAACATTATTAAACGAAAGAAAAATGGTGTTGAACAATTTTGGTCTAACAAATGTCTTTTCTATGCATTTAGAAACATGAGTGGTAAATCTTAATATATTATCAAAATAAATACCTTAATTACGAACATTATTTTTGATAGGTAACTTCACTTTGAATCAGATCTGTATTAGCTTCAATATAGTTTTTTTTTTTCAAAACAGCATTACGCAAATTCATTTGAATTTAAAAAGAGAATGATCTAAGGAGAGTTTATTTAATTCCAAGTTCATATTGCTATTACAACCCTCGGCAACATCGGTCCAGTCGAAGGATAAATAAATTTGGGTGTCATCCGCATAAAGTTCAAAGAAGCATTTGTTAAAAGAGTAGGGTAAAAAAGATACGTAAATGGTACTTAAGAGTGAAGACAAAATTGACCTTTATGGGATTCCTTGCGAGATAGTTACATGATATGAACCATGTTTATTAAGCTTGATGGAAATTTAACAGTATAGTTTATCTAGTAACTAGTACTGCCGAGGGCTTATAACTGTCTACATTAATTGAGGTTTTATGGCATTTTTTTATTTTAGTGCTTCAAATATTTATTTTATTTTATTTTTGTACTCTATCGGTAACACTATAAAAAAGCAAAAATGTGAATTATAGTAACTTTACGTTGGCCGTAAGCTGTTCAGTGATTGGTTCTATAAAATTTGAAGTAATAAATACCTTAAATTGATATAGTTTTTGTAAATTTTCAGTAATTTTCCGAATGAAATTTATCTAGTTAATAATAATAATAATATTAATTGTTTCAAAAATTGCAGATGAGAAATGTATTAAACATCAAAATAATGTTACTATCTAATAATTAAGAATAATTTTATGATTATTAGAAGAACGTACAAAGAACGTTGGTCACGTTTCTTTGTCACAAAATTTTTATTAACGCAAATTGAAAAAATCGAATTCTTCAATACAATCAAATTCTTTCAAGACAAATGTTGGTCCATTGTAATTTCTGTTTTTGTAATTTTATCATCGAAATAACCTTTAACACTTGTAGTATGTGTATGGTGGATGTACTGGGATGCAATGAATTTTCAGCAATTGAATGTGTGCTATTATTTGTATAATTTTACTGGTATTGTCTCATTACATATGATCTTATGTTACCTTTATTACAAAAGAAATTTTTGCCTTTAACCAATTATGGCCTTTAATAGACATTTTCGTTCTAAGGCTTGATTGAAATGTTCTAATATGCAGGGTGTGAGCGGGTTGACAAACTTTGTTTTTTATCACCTTAATAAGAACATTGAGGCGCAGAACACATAAAACATAGGAGTCGATAATTATCTTTTTTCGCAAATTTGTGTTAAATATTTTCTAAATCATTTATACCTTTGCAGTTCTAACTCAAAATTTAAAAATTGTTGCTTATAATAAGCATGAATTGAGTATAAAGAAGCACTACAAATGTTGCAAGTTAGCATTGCACTTACTTTATTTTTTCAATACATATACACACGAAGTTATAGAGTCGCGCCAAAATGTTGAAAACAAAACACAAATTAATATAATTTGCAGTTATAGAATGGTTTCAGTCATAAGTTATGCGTTAACGCCAAGACCCGATGTTAACTGATTGACGCACTAATGGGGTGACATATTCACGTAGAACATAACATATTCTAACATATTCGGTTTAAAAAATTGGAGTTTTCAAAAAGTGTTTTATAATATTATGTAGAGTATTTTTACTCATCAAATGATATTTACCAAGTTAGTTAACGTTCATTTTTTTTGAACTAGAAATTTCAATGAAATGTTTTTATAAATTAAGAATCATATTGCATATTAAGTTATATATAGCTTAAACCAACTGTACATTTTGTCTTATTCCTTGCAATATAGGTTAGTAATTTCATATAGTCCAAATATTCGTATATTTGTACTGGAGGGTGCCTGTTATTTTTTGTCAAGCTGCGAGTTTTTTTCCCTCAGATTGGTATTCAGAATCTACTTTTTTAGCTATATAAGAAAGATATATATATTGTCAATGAAAACATCCTGTAATATTGTTTTGATTTCTCTTTTGATTTCAGTGGATGATTGACCCAATGTTGTGACAAAATGGAATTTACGGTTTATAATGGGTTAACGAGAAATGACTGTAGTAAAAACAGCAACACTACTTGAAAAGGCTACTACGCCACTTGCCTTGCACCATTAATTCATGAAGCAGATATCCGTTCTACTCGCGTGACATCTGTATCTGCAATATAGAGGAGTAGGTTTATTAGATATCTCGCTATCTAATAAAACTGAACCTAATTCAGATATGATCTTATATGGAAAAATCAGCACAGCGTAGATCTTAATACCATTTCCCATCAAGCACTTCTTATACGTGCCCAGTTAGCAAGACACCGGGCGATCCTAAGCGGGAGATAAAACCCCCTTCCCGACACGTTAAGCGATGGAACAAACCCGGAGTCCCGAAAATCGGGATCCGGGCGGCGGCGGCGGTGCCATAAATCCCATCTTTAATTACCCCGGAGCTGTCAAATCAGACGATCTGACGGTTTTATGACAATTTATTGGCGATTTGGAGGAACCGAGGGAGAGAAGCGGCGGTCGCTGGCGCGCAGTAATGTCACCCTGACTGACGGACAACTATGCATTCAAATGGCTTGTTTTACCCCCGGAGATCCCGGAGGAGAAGCGCCAACGTGATGGGGATGAATTATATTTATTGACGGCTGCCTTCGGTTTTATACCATGGACTCATCGTTGTTTTTTTTGTCACGGTTTCTGGCAAAATTTAGATCCGCAATTTGAAAGAAAAATTTTTGTCAGGGGAAATGTCTATTGAAGCTTTGGACTAAAACTGATCCTAAACAGAACACACATTTTGGGCATTTAGGATAATCTCATTGTTTGAGCAGTGGCAAATATTAGAAGTGTTGATGAAAACTAAGGCAAATTTTGGGACTGAAAAAGGCAAATCAAAATTAAACGAAAATGGGACAAAGAAGGCTAAAGTAGTAGCAAAAGGGTTAAAGGTTAAAGTTAACAAAGGGTTCTCTTTAAATTAAAGAGAAGAACTTATTTGAATGAAATTACTCACTAGTAGCTAAAAGTTCAACAATAAAGCTACTTATTGCATTACAAAAAGACTGGGATTTAAGACAAATGGGCATACTAACCACATCTTTGTATAGATTACTTAAAAGTGATGTTTATATTTATCTTCCAACAGGTATTAAATTAAAGAAATCAAAAGTTTTGAAACTAAATAGAGCACTATTATATGAACCAGAAGAATCTCCAAAAGTATATAACAATAATTTTATTTTAATTATTTTATTCAGCTTCATTTTAAAGAATTTGAAATGAATTATGTCACCTGAATCACCTGAATAGAATTTGGCTGGTATTTTAACAAAATTCTGAGGTATAGGATTTGTAGCTTAATTTTTTTAAGTTGCACAATTACACTGATAAAAAGCAAATTGTAAATTGCCATAATATTACGTCGGCAATTTTGTTACCATAACATATTATATAAAATTTGATTTCATATGTAAACTTCAATAGATACATAATAGGCTGTGTAAAATATCTATGTCAATATACTGTATAGGTTATGTAATTTTTACATGGTATATTCAGTACAATTTCCAAGTTAACTCACAAGAAGGATAATGTAATATAAATATGTAAATTTACGTAGATTTCTATGTAAAAGTAAGTAGTAAAATCCAGCTTTTCTTGAAAAATAATGTAAAGTAAAATTACCTTATTTTATAATATAACAGGTTTAAAAAAAAAGAAAATACCTAAACCAAATTATTTTTTTTCCAGGTTTTTTTTTCAGGAAATTAACAGGTAAGTTAACAAAAACATAAAATTTAAAGATTTTAACCTAACAAAACTTAAACTGAAAAGTATACATATAAATTATACTTACTTAAAAATTATAAGATATAACTTAAATATTTTAATGTTGCAAAAACATGAAAAAAAAGTTTAAATATATACCTACAAATAAAAAAACAAAAATAACAAAATCAGTATTAAGTCATCGTATTAGTTACTTGTAAACATTATGGCAAAATACCTAACTTGTTTTATATTTATGAAATTAAATATTTTTCCCTTTGTGGGATTGACTTTTTTGGATTTCGATCCAGAATCTGGATAAATTTTTAGAAACATTCTTTGAACTAGTTCTAATAATGTAGTTATTTCTTTCAGGTATTGTAGGTTATAGATAAAAATAATAACTAGCAGATATCAATAAGTAGCAGATAATAACTGCAGACTAAAAGAATCTCCAAAGTGGTCTGTCAAATGGTTCAATATTCAATAGTTGTTCTTTCTCGCGGTAAACTAAATATATTGAAACCGCAGAAGCATCATTTAAATCTAAGAAAAATTTATATATTAAAAAATAATAATAATAATAACAACATACTTATTGATATTAATAAGTATGTTGTTTATTATCTAAGAGGTATTAATTTCTAAGATGCAGGATGTGAGTGGGATTTCGTTAATGTTTAATTCGTCGACAGTTACAAAAAATGTGCATATTTACTTTAAAAACAAAATAATAATTTTTGTTATCCTATACCTTGTATTTAAGTGTTAAGGCATTTACAATTTTAATTATAAATTTAGGTTCATCTTTTTGATCAGCATATTCGTAATATCTATTTCGTAAGAAGTTTTTTAAAAACTCTTTAAATTTTAATTCGTTTAAAGATGAAATGCTTTTAACTCCTTTATAAATATTATTTAATAGCAATTTCTACCTGTGATCCAGGGAGAAAGATTTACAAGAGTTATATCAACCTAGTTATACCAACTAATCTATATTTTATTTTAGCGGGTCCTAGAGAAAAATACAAATTTCAAAGGCATCAAAATTATTTTAAAGCAATTTTTATTATTTTCAAAATACTCGGTGTATAGGTAACTAAAACCATCAGAAAAGTCTTGAAAACACTGCTTACTGGTTGAGTTTCTGGTAACGAAAAAAACTCATTTAAGACATTCTTATCTTTTAAAAGTGTACTTAGCATTTAAAATTGGAATATAATTAAAAAAGAATCTTTGTTTAACATTTTTCCTCTTGGAATTTTTAGGTCCAACAAAGTTATAATTTTCTTTATAATATTTTTTTCTACTAATTGTCAAAATTATGATCCTCAAAAAAAGTGATTTCTGTATATTTGTGCTATCATTATTACGAGTTATATAATCACAGTTTAGTTTATTTAAATCAGAAAAACCTTCTCTGATTAAATTCTATTGAAGTTTTATGGAAATAATCGCAGTTATGTACAGGACAATATACAGTGTGGTGACTTTAACTGAAATAAATTCAGTTAAAACTAATCAAATTTTATTTGGCAAAATTCCTGAGACTCATCGATTTATTTTTCGACTGTTTATTTTTTTTCACATTTCAAGATAGTTTTTGTATTTTTTCACTTACAGGGGGGGTCCAAATTAACCCAAACTTTTTTTTTTCAAATGGAAAGCCACTTTTTTTAAACTCTCATTAAAAAGAGCCCTTTTTCCTGATTAAATTGCCCTATTTACTTTTGTGATTATCTAAAGGAGAAATACGAAAAAAAAACATTAAATTATTAAAAGTCTCGAAATATTTTGTGTTGGTAAATTTTTGGGGTGTTTGTTTATTTTATTAGTATCGAGACATTTCCTGATATTATTGTACTATCACTGTTAAAGTGAATTTCAACCAGTTGTTAAATAAGTTAACTTATATTGAAAAAAAGCCTTATTTATCCGAATCCCACAAGATTGAAATCTTAATGATGATTGGTTATGGGGACAGAAGTCGTACTCAGCTAGAGGTTGTTAGGCAAAAATAGCCAGATTTGCCACCTATTAACCAAGGCACGGTTAGTAAAATCGAAAGCAGATTTCGAGAAGTTCGGTACGTGAGGGATGTTTCAAGACAAAGGTCTTCTAAAATCGATGAAAACACCCAGTATTTAAATGTATTGTTAGCGATGGAAGAAAATCCAGTAACTGCAGCCAAAAGAGTAGCTCGCGAAAACTCTATTCATCATAAATCTGTGCTAAAAATTTTAAAAAGTGCAAACAAACGACCTTATAAAATGCAACCCGTTCAAGAGTTATTGGAGTTCCGTTCTGTGAATTAATGATGAACGCCATTGATGAAAATCGCATATCTTCGGAGTGGATCCTTTTTTCTGATGAGGACATTCACCCTAAATGGCTATGTTAATAAGCAGAACTGTCACTACTGGTCTGACGAGAACCCACACTGGGTAAGGGAAACTAATACACAATATCCCCAGAAAACTAATCTTTGGGCTGACATAATTGGCAGGCAAGTTATAGGGCCCATATTCTTCAATGATACTTTAACTGGGGAAAGATATCTAGAATTTCTTGAACATGAACTACTTCCAGCCTTACGTGCCTTATATCCGAGTCAGTTCGATCCAGATTTGTATGACGAAAGAATCTGGATGCAACAATATGGTGCTCCCCCACATTATGCCCGTAATGTACGCCAGTATTTAGATGACAATTTTCCAAACAGATGGATTGGTAGAAGGGGTGCAATCGAGTGGCCGGCACGTTCTCCCGATCTCACCCCACTTGATTTTTTTCTGTGGGGACATTTGAAAAGTCAAATTTATATAAGCAAACCAGGAAACCTAGACGAACTCAAAGAACGTATTAGGCAAGAAATCCGACAAATATCTCCAGAAGTGTTAGAAAATGTCAGAAACGAATTTTATTATCGTCTTGGGCTCTGCCAACCAGTAAATGTTCCTCATTTTGAGCATCTTATACATTAAACGCAACTTTTAATATTTAAATGGTTTTTATTTTTTTTTTTCGTATTTCTCCTTTAGATAATCACAAAAGTAAATAGGGCAATTTAATCAAGAAAATGGGCTTTTTTCAACGAGAGTTTAAAAAAAGTGGCTTTCTATTTAAAAAAAAAAGTTGGGGTTAATTTGGACCCCCCTATAGGTCAAAAAATACAAAAACTATCTTGAAATGTGAAAAAAATTAAACAAAAATCGACGGGTCTCAGGAATTTTGCGAGATAAATTTTGACGAGTTTTAACTAAATTTATTCCAGTTAAAGTCACCACACCTAAAGCATTTTATCACACACTTTACGGGTATTTAATGAATGTTGTCTATAAATATATTGTTTAAAACTAAATTTTGCATTCTATCATTATAAAGAAATATATTTTTTTACTTACCTTAAACTCACTCTTAAAACAAAGGGACGCGATCAACCTGACAGGATGAAAAATATTGAAGACAAAATGTTTTACCTTGTGGTAAAAAAGAACGAGGTTGGGAAATTGTAGGGGCGCTAGTGGTAATATTTTGTAATTTTACAGCTTTTATACTGTAATTTTACATAATAGAATATGTGAACATTTTTGACATAATATTTCATGTAAAAAGAGAAGTACATAATATAACCTGCAATTTTTAATACATTATAAAACAGATTATAGATATAGAAGAAAAATTAAGTTAAAGAAGTGGCTATAAAATTTATAATTAATTTTTTTTTTAAATTTCATAATTAAATTTGTCTAGCGATATTTATGTATATACAACTGATATCAAGAAAAAGTGTAAAATGTTATACTTATATGGTTCTATCACTTGATGCCAGTTTAGAATCAGTTATTATTGGTTATATTCTCTTAAGACGATAAATACCTGAATGTGTAAACGTTTATTTGCGTTATTGTTATCATTTATCACATATAATTAATATAATCCTGTTGTATTGTTTAGCGTTATTTTCCCAACCCTTTAATTATTTTATCTTTACCAATAATTGGGTAAATTATGAAAGAAAACGACTATTTCCAGAAAATCATAATAGTAGAATCGAAATATTGACATAGCATAAAGGTCGAAACGTTTTTCTTCTCTACTTATTAAAATACATTAATTCCGCAAGAGATTGTTTAAATGTTTAGAACCTTCATATCGTCACCCCCTGTGCCATTCCTAAAAAAATAAAAAAGCAAAAACCGTAACTAAACCGGCGTCCCTTCAATAATTCAGTCATACGTCATAAATTTTATAGTAATACATCCGAATAAACCATTAGATGGGGGTCAAGCTAGGAACAGTAGGGCGCAAAGTACCGGACGATAAAACTTTATGTATATTGCATGTAGTTGCCATAACGTGCGTCCATTTCCACGATGTTTATTACGTCAAAATAGAACGGCCTGACAGCTATACGTACTAGTTCCTAATTAGAGGGGGTTATAGAGGGCCTTAGAGACGAGACCTGAAGGATTAGGTTCGCATCCGTTAGTGTTTAATGTTATTTCTAACCTTAAAGGTCCGAACTTGAGTAAATAAGGGAATTTTAATAATTGTGAACCGGCGGCTCCATAACGTTATATGTGAGTTAAAACTGAAACTCAATAACTATGCTCTTAAATAACTTTTAATGGTTAAACAATAACCGTAAAAATTAATCGAGCGTCGGGATGGATCCTGGAAATCTGAAAGTCGAATGAAGTTTCGTGCAATGAATTGCGTAAATTGCGGGGAAAACGAAATAAAGTTTCTACGCTATTGATGAATTTTGATCACTTTCTAAATTGGTTTTTTTATGGGCTATTATATTTTTCTTTAAACAGATTACTAAGTTTTATGTGGTCTTTATTTGTCAGGGAAACTTCAGAAAATATTAATGCAGTATTAATTTTCTTTGAAATAGAACTTAAATAAATGTAAAATGCAAAAAGGCTTCCAAAAGCCTGGAACAAAAAATACTGTCTTCTAAAATTTTATTTATAAAATAAAAAATTAATTTCGAATCTTTGGAAAATAAAAAAATTACGTTAAAAATAAAAAAAAAAAATCTGTTATAAAAACATATCTTAGACTGATAAATTAATGCTTCATGTCTACAATTAATTAAATACACACAAACAAAAAAAAAAGTTCAAAAAAATTCGGGAGGTAAGAAGACGTATAATGTGGTAGAAACTTAAATAAGTAGCCAAAAAATATGCTTTCATTATTTTACGTCAGACTGAGTAATCGTCGGTTAAAGTGCCTAAAATAATCGTTGTTTTAATTTATATGCCAAGGATATTTTGAGCAAAGTTAAATACGATATAAAATTACACACATGCTTAAAATATGAAAACATATTATTTATTTTCTTAAGTAAAAAAATTATTTAAAATACTGGAATAAATTTGTGGTAAAATAAAAAAATATTTCCTATAACAAGAAGAAACTACAAATAAGAATCTAAAAGACAAGCAAAAAAATTAAAATTCCGGATCAAAAACGACTTAAATAACTAAAAAAAATAATTACAAAAAATTGTTCTTTAAGGATATACAAAATGACTTTCTTAGAAAAAAATTTTAAATGTGGCTAAAGTAAGTAAAATGGAAAATTATTTAAATTTCTAAAAAATCAATAGTTAATCAATAGGCAACACCAATAAAAATTACTCTGAATTTCTGTAATGAAGTTTAAAAATAAAGATTCTGGAACAAAAATGGCTTCATATGACTTTGAATTAAATGATAATTGTTACAGAAATCTAAAAACTTAAAGAAAAAAATATATTAAACGTCTGTATTGATAAAAAAAAACAAAAAATACTCGAAAGTAGAAAAAGAAGGAAATAAAAATAGCTTTCATAATTTCGAAAAAAACTGTTTAATAAAACGAGGAACAATTTAGTTTCCAAAATAAGCTTTTTAGAAGAAACATTTTTATACTTAAATGGAAAATTATTATCCAATCCCTAAAGGTTCAAAAACTACGTTAAATATTTACTAAAATTAGAAAAAAAATAATGCCTGAAATAAATTTAAAATAATACTTCATTGACTCTCATTCCATGAATTGATGCTTCATGTCTACAATTAATTAGATACATACAGAAAAATAATAGTAAGTAAGTAAAAATAATAGTAAGAAGACGTGTAATGTGGTCGAGACTTTTAATAATTGGCAAAAAAATTACTTTTATTATTCTATTTCAAACTGAATTATCGTGAATAAAGGTCCCTAAAATAAAAACCGTCATTTTAATTTATATATCAAGGATATTTTAATAGTATATGTAAAGTAAAATACGGTATAAAGTTACAAATAGATATACACGTGCTCAAAACATGAAAAAATATTTTTAATTATTGATTCCTGAAACATTAAATTTCTGAAATAATACGAAATATGTAAAATACTGGGAAAAATTAGTGGCGAAATAAAAAAAATATTTCCTGTAATTAGAAGAAACTACAAATAAAAATATTATAAAAGACAATAAAAAAAATATTAAAAATTCCGGATAAAAAATGATTTAAAGGACTGAACAAAATATTACTGTAAAGAAATACAAAATGACTTTTTAAAAAAAAACGATAATTAAATGTGGTTAACGTAAACAAGGAAAATTATTTCAATTTCTGGTTTAATAGTTACATTAAATAAAACACAAATGGCTTTAAATTTCCGGAATACAACTAAAAATTACTTGGAATTTCTGTAATATTATAAAAAAATCTTTAAGATTCTTTAACAAAAATAGCTTCAAATAACTTTAAAATGAATGAAAATTATTACTGAAGCCTAAAGACTAAAATTATAAAAACCGTTTAATAAAACAAGGAACAATTTAGTGTCCAAAATTAGCTTTTTATAAAAAACATTTTTATACTTAAATGGAAAATTATTATCCAATCCCTAAAGGTCCAAAAATTACGTTAAATAATTACTAAAATTAGAAAAAAATTAATGCCTAAAATAAACTTAAAATAATATTTTCAACTTTTACGTCCTAAAATAAAATCAAAAAATTTAAAACAAAAATTACATAAGAAAATATACGGAAAAAATTCCAAGTCTCTTCAAAAAAATATAAAAAATATGTAAATACCAAAATTATAAACATATAAAAATAATAATAATAGTTGTTTTTAAAATATTACTAAATTAATCAAAAAAATACCTGAAAGTGCCTGAAAAAAATTTAAAAAATATTTTTAGATTCCAAATATTTAGGAAACATTTAATGCCTGTACTAGAAAAATATGCGAAAATTGTATAAAAGTTATTCTAAAATGCTTGAAGCAAAAAGTAGTTTTTTTCTTTAAATAAATAAAATGTTTGGGGTAAAATGGAATATTATTTATAATCTTTAAAAATACAAAAAATATCCTAATTATTTAAGTAATAAAATTAAAAAAATATAACTTTAAACGTCTGAAATAAATTAAAATATATTTATAAATTTAAATTTCTTAGCGGTGTTTAATACTTATAAAGTATTAAACACTTTAATAAAATAAATAAAGAATGAAAAAAAAATAGTAAAATTTAATAATATTTTAATAAATATGTATATAAAAGACAATATGACCAAAAGACTGGAACAAAAAATACGTTAAATTATTATCAATTTTTTAAAACAAAAATATTACTTAAAATGTCTGAAATGAATTTTACAAAATTCAGAATTTGAATTCCTGGAAGATATTGCATCCTTAAAATAAAATAAAAAATATCTAGAAAAATACAGTGAAATAAAAATCAGTCCAATTTATTAAAAGAAATAAATAAATAATAATATTATGTAGAGTTCTGAAGACACAAGAAAATATATTGTATGTATGAAAATGACGTCTAGGAGCTCTTTTTAAATCATGGTACAAAAATGAGTTTTTCTTATAAAAAAAAGAAAAAAATTAAAAACTCTAAAAGTTACGTTATATTTATATTAAATTAATAAATTTTAAACACAGTCACTTGAAATACCTTGAATAGATTTTAAAAAAATCATATAGAATACTGGCGCCAAAAAAATCATTTAAATTTGTGAAAAAAAATATTGCACAATCCTGAGAAGGTAAAAAAATATATTAAATACCTAGACTCATAAAAAAATATATATTAGCATTTCAAAGAAATAGAAAATGGATTTTAAAAGCCTCAAATGAAAGACAAGTGGAATATTATATACTATTTAAACATGAAACAAAAATTCAATTGTCTTATCAGAAATCAGAAAATAAATTGTTAATTTAAATTTGACTAATTAATTGCCTTTAAAAGAGCTTACAAAACATAAAAATAAAAGGACAAATTAAAAATAACTCGAAAAAATCATTCATTTTGATTTTACATTTTTGTTCATACTGCAGAATAGTTTTAACAGGACTTAAGACTATTTTCTTTATAAAGAAATAATCTGCTTACAAATAACACATAACCAATTAAAACTGTCTGGTAAATTAATCTGATTTGATTTAAAATATTTTAGACTGTATCAGAATATTTATTATAGATTTCTAATATGATACCCCATAAATAAATATTTTTTATATTTGTTGAAAATATAAATTTGAATTTTTCATCCAAAACATGAAAATTAGTGATTTTCTCAATACTAATTATAAAATTTTCATATAGATTCAAATTAATTAAAAATAAAATACTTGCATCCGTCCAACTCATACAGGGCAAAATAACGTTATAATTAAAAATAACGAGTTTACTGTGAACATCCCGGTAATGTTAAACCGTAACATTTCTAATTCCCCGTAAGAAAACGGCCCTAAAAATAACAATAAAATCCAGTAAAGGCTAATCAGAGTCATCTGAATTCCTGCTACCCGCTAGTTAATCGTAAGTCTTCATCCAGGCGAGGTTGTTACTGTCGCATCCTCGACCGGGAATGTCTCGTCACTCACAATAACGTTCCTCAGGTAAAGCGCTTCCGAAGAATATTGGACGCATTAAAAGAAAAATACGACTATTGTTAGTTTTATTTCTCGTCGGATAAGGCTCCGGGGTTTCTCTCTTTTATTTTTATTTTCATTTGTTACCGTTTAGGTAAATTGGCAACGGTTTTAGGGCATCTACCAAGTGATTTAATCCGCATGTCCACTTCCGTTTAGTCATATAGAGTATACACGATTAATGAAAAGGAAGCTTTAAGGAAATATTAGCTTCCAATAATAAACGCCTTGGTACATACCTTTGTACGCAAAAATTAATATAGATAATTTTTTTATACTATATTGCAGAAAAAAAAAATTCACAGTAGCTTACATCCTTTAGTTTCGCCTTAAATTGAAATTTTATACTTGAATTTTAGCATATTCCATAATTTGTAACACTAATTTGACTTATTTTTTATGCAGTAGTATTTCTTTTAAATTATTTTAGTATTCCATAAAATATACTGTGCTTTATATTTACATAATTTTAATTTCTCTTTACGCTTTTATTTGTTTTTAAATATCATGGACATACAAAATTTTACTTATCCAAACATTAAGACATACGATATTACTAACACTAAGTCCTTAAATGATTTTAATATATAAAATATAAGCTATAAAATCTTACAAATTAAATAATGTCTTCTGGATTAAGGGGCTTTTAAATTTGATATTATAATTCTTTCAGATATACGCCATGTTTTCGATGAATCGGTTTAAATGCACATTTTTAATAAAATACGTAATAGTGGTAATCTAATTAAATATGATGAAGTAATTGTTTTTATTAAAGGAAAAATACAATAAAAACAACCTTCGTATTTATTGGTCAAAATAAATAAATATAAATTTACTGGGTAAATTTTTAAAATATGCATATAATTAGTCTTCGAGTATAAATAAGGCAAAATTCAATGATCATTTGACCCATTAGCTTAAAAAAAAAGGAAAATATTCATGTAATTACTGGTGTCAGTGACATTGTCATGTGAATATAAGAATATTGTAATATTGGAAATTATGAAACGTAAACAGTCAATGTATTTCGCAGATAATATAGATATGACAGCAAATAATTTTATAGATATTTTAAAAAGTAAAATTCCCAACCATACCAAAATAAGTAGTTATAGAAAAAAATGGTGAAAATAAATTCATTGCAAAAGGTCTACTAAAAAAGATGGAAGATAAAAATAATTTACACCTACATTGTAAAAAAAGAAACAACTAAAGAGAAAGTAAAGAAAAAACTGCAAAAATAAAATAAATAAACTAATCAAAGTGACTAAAGGGGACTAAATGTTAGAAGCCATTATAAAACATACAAATCAGAGGAACGTTTTCTGGGACTGTGTTATAGTAAGACAAAGAATTGTAAAATATTGAAGGAATACAGGCAATGAATAGTGTAATCCTAAAATATAAAGAATCTACGTCAAATCTTAATAGTAAATATTTTAGATAGTATAAAAGCAGTATCGGATACGAGTTTACTGATCAGCGAAGAAAATTTTTAGGGTTTATTTTTTAAAGGAAGTAACTCCTTCAGAAGTCATACAGATAATTGAGAGTCTAAGAAAAGTAAGCCTTTATCAAGTCTGACATTTCGAAAGTAGTTGTCTGGCCAAAATCAGATATATTTCTCGAATTAATTTTTAAAAATGGAAAATACATTTCATAAAACTGGTTTGGATTTATGCCATTTTAAACAAGATATTCTCTTCTTTCAGGTGTTCACTTTGGCTTTCGAGAAAAAATATCAATAGATAATGCTATTTTAAAGTTAACAAATCACCTATATGAGACAAATTAAAACCATCACTCCGCATATTTGTTGATCCCTTAAAAGCTTTCGATACTGTGAATTCTGTTGTAATTTCGACTTTATTCTTATGGCGTCAGTTGTGTGGCTTATAAACTAATTGAAAGCAATATAAAATCTTATAAGGATTATAAACTACGAAAGAAACCAGAATGATATTCGCCCAGTCTAATAGTTCGTTTACGAGTATTATTATCGCTTTTATTGAGAGAATTTAGTACAGTTTCTGTTTAATTTGTTATGCTAGTTATTTATTTTCATCCTTTTTTTAATAATATGCAAGAAGATCCACTTAGTTCTGCCTTTTAGAGAAAGAAATTGCCTTTTTAAAATAACGGCTGTCAGATCCATTTAGGTTATGCATATGTCGTTGGAGTTCTAGCAAAAGTCATAAAGTCAATTTTTGTCACTTTCTAACAAATATCATAAACCGGCTTAAAAAATCATTATCCTACTGCGCTTAAACATATGAAGTTCACTATGTGAAAAATAGATTTTACTTTAAACATTGTTTAGCTTTTTCGTTTTTCTTGCATACATTTCTCATTATTTTTTTACTCTATTAATTTTTTTTACCAATTAATTTAAAGCTGTTAATAAACGCTATCTGATGAACTCTTATCGTTGCATGCAAATTCCATCAATCGCCAATCAATAAAATAATCTAAAATTAATATTTGACCCAAATAGACCCTTTAGGACTCTTATTCCCAATTTGATTAGCTCTTTCTTAAAATTTGTTATCTTTCTTATTTTCCTTGCTTAAATTCCTTATTATAATTCCACCTTATTCATTATATTTTTTGTTATTTAGTCTTAAAACTGTAGCTAGCTAACTCAGTTTTTCTTGAAAAATATAATAAGTAATAAAAACAAATTGCGAATATAAATTGAACAAGAAGTGCAATCAAAAATATAACTGATGAACAAAATGTTTCTGACATTTACATGTTATGTAAGCTATTTATCAAAAATAGCAAAGAACATTTTACCATTGTAGTACCAGAAGCAGAGACAATAAAATATTTGGGCATTACATTAGACAAATATTTACTATGAGATATACATACTACTGAGTTGACGAATGGAGTGAAAAGTCTAATGTCTAATTTTAAATGACTTACACTTAAAAATACTATATTTTGCTTTAGTAGAACCGCACTTCACCTATGAACTTAGTAGATAGGGTGGAATAAAGATGTGTCATATGCGTTTAATTTTTGGTGCAATTTTTAATGAAAATAGACTTTTGATTTCAGACCAGTTCGTAATATTGACTTTCTAGTATTGTTAAAGAATATTCCTCTACGCCTTCAAAGTTTTGCCTAGGAAAGCATCGGTTATCAAACTTATTAAAGCAGATTATTCCAAAAAAATTGATTCCTAATGAATTGATTAATTTATGAGTCTAGTTATTTAATATATTTTTTTACGTACTCAGGATTCAGCTATTTTTTTTTTCACAAATTTAAATTTTTTTTTTTGTGGTGTCAGTGACTTTTTTTTCTATTATTCAAGGTATTTCAAATGACTATTAAAATTTATTCATTTAATATAAATATCGTTTTGGACTTTTTTATTTTTTTTATAAGAAAAACTCATTTAAAAATATTTTATTTTTATTCCAGGCACCTGGACGTCATTTTCAGACATATAACATATTTTTTGTGTTTTCAGAATTCTACATAATATTATTTATTTATTTCTTTTAACATACTGGACTGATTTTTATTCCATTACATTTTTCCAGATATTTTTTATTTTATTCTAAATATGCAATATCTTCCAGGAATTCAAATTCTGAATTTTGTAAAATTTATTTCAGACATTTTAAGTAATATTTTTATTTTAAAAAATTGATAATAATTTAACGTATTTTTTGAGCTTTCAGGAACTGGAAATAAAATTCAATTTTACATCAGATATTTTATTTTAATTTTCTATAAGAGAAACTACTTTATGCTACCTTCTTATATACAGTTTCTTTTTTGTTCCAGGCTTTTGGTCATATTGTTTTTTATATGTTATTAATTTTTACAATTTTTTTTAGTAATACAGGAATGAAATTTAATTTATATGTTTTTAGAACTTTGCAATATTTCAATTAATTAATTTTTTTCTTTCGATAATTTGAAGTAATTTTCAATTCAACATTATTTTTTTTATTAGTATTAAACATTTTTAGGAATTGTTAAATTTATTAATATGTTTTTTATTCATTTCAGGCGTTTCAAGTCATTTTTTTAAAGTCCATTAGTTTTTTAAATAGCGCATTTTTTTGCATTTTTAAAGATTATAAATAATGTTCCATTTTACATCAAATATTTTATTTATTTAAAGTATTTAAAATTTTTTTTTCTTTTTTCCTGGCACTTCAAATTTTTATTATTTGAGTAATAATTTAAGGTATTCTTTAGACTTTGGAATTTAGGAAGGCATCGATATTTTCAAGTGGCCTCCAAAATCCCCGGATTTAATAGCGCTGGATTTTTTTTGGTGTTTCTTTTTATATTATCTTTGACCTCACCAATAAATATAAAAGAACAGACAAGAGAAGCTTTTCAAAGTGTTACTCCAAAAATGCCATGAAAACTCGCTGCAAATTTAAAAAAAAACCTGCGTCAATTTTTGCAATTAGATGGTCATCATTTTAAGCATATTTTGTAATTGTTTTTTTTTAAATTTTTCTTTGGTATTAAATTTAAATTACAATGGTCAGTTTAAAATTAATACATTATAAAAACAGTCTTAAATTTTACCTAGTATTTAATTTATATTTAGCATGTTATTGTACCTCAAAAGCTTACCTAATTAGTTACCTTTACAAACAAAAAACGAAAAAAAAAATACAGGAAGCTAATAGACATATCAACTTGTTATCGGCCACTATTTTCATTATTATAAGGCAAACAACAATTAACTGTGCTTTTAATAAGTGGGCAAGGAAACAATGTTTAGCTTAAGTCTAGTTTTAATTTATGGTCTACCTCTGACAGGATATTTCTGGAACCGGGATGCTGTTTCTGGATTACCGAGACCATCCATGGACAAACCGGAGTGTCCTGATACAGTTATGGCCAACTTATACTTTTACTTTATTTTTATTTATGTTTTTATTAAATGTAGCTTTTGCTAAATAAAGATATTATTTATTTATTTATATTATGAAATATAATGATTTTGAAATTTTAATTTAATATAAAATATTTATTGGTCATATAAATTACAGGGTGTTCCATTTAATTAATTAAGAATCTCTTTATACGCCATACGGATTTAAAAAAAGTATTATTTTAAATATTATCCGGGAAAAATGGTAAACGTTGGCAAAAAAATGTCTTAAACGGCACCCGCAGCATCCAAATTCCGTAGGCCGTAAATTTGGTCGCGAAGAAGAGTGGCTTTGTCGCAAATCCTGATTTACCGGGGCACTCGCGGCCGATCTCAATGTTATTTCGAGTCACAAATTGTTTAAATTGCCTCGTGAGTCAGCGAGGGGCGACATTTACTGGTGCTCATTAGCCAGCTCGCTCTCGTGACTCGCCGGATTTTACTTACCTTCCTTATATTTATTCATAATATTAAAATTAAGCATCGAAATTGAGTTTTCACTAATTTAGACAGCTTTTACCAATTCAGTACAATTTCTGTTTAATTTGTTATGCTAGTGATTTATTTTCATCCTTTTTTTAATAATATGTAAGAAATTCGACTTAGTTCTGCCTTCTAGAGCATGAAATTAGGTTTTTAAACTAACGTCTGTCAAAGCCATTTAAATTATGCATATATTGTTGCCATTTTAGTAAAAGTCATAAAGTCAATTTTTGTCACTTTCTAACAAATATCATAAAACGGCTTAAAAAATCATTATCCTACTACGCATAAAACATATGAAGTCCACTAACTCTGTGAAAAATGGGTTTAATATACATAAAAATCAAATACAATAAAATTACTTTGTCAGTGAATTAAAAAGAAAATTTGTGTTTTTTTTGCATATAATGTATATTGCAAAATTTATAGATTCGTATATTCGAACTTATAATCAAAAAACCCAAAAACAATATTAAAATTCATTCAGTTTTCACCTTAAATAATTATAATGAGTTTTTCAGAACAAGGACCTCCAAAAATAGAAGTAAGTTTTTAATTTTTAAGAATAAACTAAGGTTTTAGTCGCAGTGTGCAAGAGCAGAAATAAATAAGATCTTACATTTTTATTTTTATAGTTTCAAATTTTAGTCTATACCCATAAAACGTTATAAGCCACTAGGTAAGAATGTTTAATAAAAACTTCAATAACTTAACTTTTTTTGTAAAAAAATAAAGGTAGAGTAATAAGTGTTTTCGAATCCACTAAGAAAATCCAGGAGTAGTTAAATATTATATACTTTATTGTCTACCTTGGTATCAATATAGATAGACGAAGAAGGAAATTATCTTCACCATGTTTTACGTTTAGCAAGACCTATTTTTAAACCTTTTTATTTCTTTTAAGTTCTATTGGTATCTGTCCTTACCAGTATATAATTTAATTAAATATTGCAATTCAGAACCAAGTGTAGAGAGAAAAGCGAAGGTAAAATGAAGATGGACGATGTTCTGGATGTTTACATGTAATTAATTATATGCTTATAATAATTGCTATTAATTTGTGTAATAATTATTACATTTAGTACGTTTATATCATAACCAAAGAGAAGAAAATAATAGCAATACGCATTAACACATTTTTTTGTTAAGGAAAAAATCCCTTTTTCACTTTTATTCGACGTCTATTAAATATAACTAACTAATAGACCCCAATCCTAATTTTATTTATCACTTAAATATAGTTATTTTTTAACATTTATACTTTAAATGTGTTTATTTCAGTACAAGATTTTAAGAATAGTATGCAATAAATTTTACCACCCAAAAATCAAAAAGCTGCCCTTTTTAAAACAACGTGTATCACATCTATTTAAGTTATGCATACATATTTATTATTTAATTTATTTTATTTCGTTAAGACATATATTGTTATTACCGTCTTTTTAAAGACCGTATTCGCATAAAAAAATAAAAGATTATTTGCTACTTACCTAATCATTGACTTTTTTCTTTTTTTTTGAAATATCTGAAAAATTTTAACTTCAAGAGCCAAAAATTTGCATTTAAAAACATTTGTATCGGACGTACTATTTACGAGCACATACATAGGTTTCGATAAAATATTCAATTAATATAGTAATCAAAGATCAAAATAATAAACTAATAATAAAATATTATAGCACGTCAAAATGTGTTAAAAAATATTTAAATATTATACAATTTTTTTTGTAATACAAACTAATACTATTTTTGTTAAAAGCCTGCAATTTAAACTTCGTATTAATTTATTATTAAATCCGTTTAAAAAAAAAAACATGTATAAGATCCATTTAACTTATAATATATTAGTTTTAATATTTTTAGATTATGATTTGTTCCATTTAGTATTTATTATTTTTTTTTTAAATATGTAAAAAATTTCACTCAAAGAGCAAAAAAATGGCTTTTTAACACGAAAAAAAATGTGTTAAAATTATGTACAATTTTTTTTTAATAGGAACTAGTAATATTTTCATTAAAAACCTTTATTACCTTAAGCTTGAACTCTAACAAATATTATTGATTTTAATTTATACAAAAACACGTTTGGGAAAAAACGGGTATAAGATCGATTTAACTTAAAATATATTAATTTCAATATTTTTTGAATTGTAATTTGTTCTATTTATTGTATGTTTTTTATTGACTATTTTTTTGACAATATGCAAAAAATTTCACCTACAGAGCATAAAAGTAGCTTTTTAAAATAACGTGTACTGATTCATTTCATTCAAGTTATAAATACATAGTAATTTTTTAATTTATTTTAATTTTTTTAACACATATTTAATGTTTTTCTTTTGGAAAATTATTGTCTAAAAAAATTAAAGATTAATTCCTATTTATTTATAGACCGATTTTATTTCTTTTTTTGAAAATTTGCGAAAATTTTACTTTTAAAAATATGTATATAAAATCTTTTTTTTTATGAGCACACAAGAATCTATATAATGAAATAAATGTAACAAATATCGCTAAAAAATTATCATGATGGCACACAAGATCTTTTTTTCAATAAGAACTAAAAAAAATTTGTGTTAAAATGCTCTACGACCTTGTGCTTAAACTCTACCAAATATTAGTAATTTTACATATTAAACAACACGTTTAAAAAAAACGTGTATATTATCCATTTAAGTTATGCCTATCGAATTTTAACTAATGCATGTTTTCCATTATTTTAAAGACAGTAATAAAGCATACTTTCAAATTTTTTACGTACATTTACAAATGTTTCTCTGTATATAGCACGACATTTCTAAACTAGTCTATGTTAGAGTTGCTCTAGTGACTCGGTTGTGTCCATCACTTTGAACAATTAATTTAACATAAATAAAACAATTGAAATGCAAAAATGCGTTTTTATTCAATGTTGTCCTTGATAAAGAGAGAAATGTGGCTTTCTATAGTATCCTTAGAAATCATTTTTCCAGAGCTTAAATATGTTGGTAAACCGACCCAGTTTTTATATATTTCTATTAGGGGTGTTTCTCACCCCGGGTTGTAGATAAGAGATATATAATATGCTTTTGCTTTATAAAAACCGTTTTCAGCGTTCTTTTATTCTTAATATAAGGCTGTATATAAAAAAATCCAAAATATTTTTCACAAGAAATATCTAATAAATTGGTTCGGCCAAGTTAACTTTTCGCATTAAAAGCGATCGACTTTAGTAAAATTGATGAGACAGGACAAGTGTGTGGCTTTCGACGGAAAACCTATCTCAAGCGTTAAAATTTAACAGAATCAGACACGCGGTAAGTTGTCGTGTCAGGACGTTTTTAGTTCGGATTAATTTAATATAAACCGTGTTTGTCATGAGCGTTTTGGGGCAAACACGACACATATTCTCTTAAGAATTATGTTAATATTGGATTTTAATCTAGTACGTAACCGTCTTATCCATTATTTCATATTTTAAGAAATAATTAAGGTTTTTTTATTTTCAGGCAAACATTGAAAATGTTTAACTTTGTGCACACTCTCTGTATATTTTTTTCGCAACGCAAAAGCTTTTTGCGTTGCCAAGAATAATTTGCAGAACAAGTCTCAACTAAACCACAGAAATATTACAATAAAAAAAAATATTTCTGAAAGAATTTGGCCTCCAATTAAAATACATTTAAAAAGCTTTATAAAGTTAATATCTAATATAGGAAAAGCTGTATAAAAATAAAATTTTATCAAGTGATAACGTCGTGGGGGGGGGGTAAAACATAACCATAAAGCAAAAACTAATCTCGGCAACGAAACTTAAAACGGCCTGAGCCGCAAATAGAAGACCATTTGGGTCCAGTCACGTCATTCATATCTCGGTTATGTCTTGTTGCCGTCTGGATATTGGACGTGTTAATGGCCCTGTCCGACAAGCTATATACACTCTAAGACCGGACCGGCAGATGGCGCCCGGTTATGGACTAATAACGGCGAATCGCGTATATGGGAATTTCCTTATTTTAGATGTAGCAGTATCAGTGGTCATAAAAAACTTGCCTTGGATAAGGACTTATTTAATTTAAAAATTTCCAGGGATGTGTATTGTAAGTTAAAAATTAAAATTCAAACTTAAAAATACTTTATTTACCAATTAAATCTAAAAATTAACAATATAGTGAAAACGACTTGGGCAGCGATTATAAAAAAACCGATAACATAAGCACCCTAATACATATGTTGTACAGACGCGTTTATTACAAAAACATGTAAACACAGGTTCACAGGCTCAATTCATACCACCAACTAATTAAGCAACATGGTTTTAATATACAACGAGAACTTTTGCTGCTTAGTTAAGTCAAAGTCAAATATTGCTTTATTGTTATACCTTTAAAATATTTTTAACAAAGCTAGAAAAATTAAAACTTACAAACTACAAGTATAAAAATTAAAATTAAAAATGAAATATTCAATTAATTATAATTCATACAAAGTATTTCTAAAATTGATTCATTTATTTTAGCATGTAGCGTTTGTAAAACTCACCAAAAGAAATAAATCTATCAAAAATCACCCGCTAGTTTAAGACATATACTAGTAAAAAACAAATACAAATTATAAACTACGAAAAGTTTAATCAACAATTAAGCATCGAAAATTGGTACTTGATTTCTGGTTCTTGAAGAACGTTGCAGCAACAAATGTATCAATAATATAATAGAAATAGAAGCAAAGTGCCTTGGTTTATTAAAAATTTCTAAGCAAATAAACCGAAGCGACACATCATATCGATTTTTTAGCAAATTTTTGATTTTTGTATGTTTATAAACCATATATGCTCAAGGTATATTTATTAAAAAGTAGAATATATGTATATTAAATACTGTTTTGTTTAAAAAAAGAAGAAAACTTCAGCATTTAAAAAAATTAACACGAAATTAACATAATTAGCTAACTTTTAAGCTCGACTACTACACCTTAAATTTTTGATAAAATTCTTCTAAATATCGTCCTTTTGTCCATATTATCCAATCTAATAACGCTGTTTTAATACTAAATATTTAAATATAAAATTATATCAAGTTTTAATAAACAGTGTTTATAAATTAGATATTGGATATATATTTTTTGCAAACACATTGTTTTTCGTCAACACAACCCTTATCCCCCCACCTACCCCAAACATTGGCCTAGTAAGAAATTCTTTTGAGAAATCACTGTTTTTCGTAAATAATATCCAATCTAATAACACTGTTATGTATTAATTATTTATTATTAAAAATTTATATAATTATCAAATTTAGGTCAAAACGACGAAACCAGCTATTATGCATGCGTATCTTTTGGGAAAACAATGTTTTTGTAAAACAATTTCTTAGTGGTAAGTTGTGTGGGGTGTGTAGGGGGTAAAAGTATCGTTAATGAAGCAGTGTGTATTTTTTTTATTAAATAATATTTACGATAAATTCCTTATGGACGCCATTGGTATTAATTAATTTTTTTTTGTACGTCGAAAAATGCCCTCTAATACATAAAACATCTGAAAATTTAAAAATTATCTACATTGATAAATAATTACAGATAGACTAAATTGGATTATTACTACATTAAACATGAATAAAACATAAACGTCAAAAATCCATTTTACCCTATCTAAGCTCATCCTACAATCAGGTTCCAAATATTATAAAGGTAATATAAATAACATTAAATGCTTAAAATATATCTATTTTAACTTTATCTTTAGAATATTATGTGTGTGCTTGAACGTCTTTTAACTCAGTTATTTTCCTCTTACAATATATAATTAGTCGACATTATAGATTAAGTAAAATGTCGTAAAATTATTTTATAATTAATGGCTTTAAGCGCGACATGTGCCTAAAATAAATTCTTGTATTTAATATTAGGTTATAAAAATGTATAAATTTGTAAAACATTATATGAATTTGAATGTTGTAGCTAAACTTTGAACTATATTTTTCTATATATAAAATATTACAAGTAATATCCGACCTTCCTTAAAATTATATAACGCGTTATTAAAAATACAAAAGCCCTAAAAAGGGGTGGAAAAGTAAAGCTTGTTCAGCGTATAAATGAGCTTCATTGACAAAAAAAGCGGATGTAAAGGGCACTTGTCACGTACTTCTTTTAAGATGGACCCCAAAAGGGAGAATCAGGGCTGAACCAGATTATGTTTCTCGAAAAAAAAACATTATTTATATAGTTCTTTTTAAATACCTACTGCGATAAATTCCATAAAACCGAATGGCACGAAGGCAATTCAGAAAGCAATCGACACTTTCGCTGGGTCATCGGAATACGCTTCATAAAAGCCGTAAACCAATCAGAATACGTGATGAATTACGCCGTATAAATATAGTAGATGGCAGCTGAGATTTGCAGAATCACGTTTATTGGAAACATTCGTCAACCGGTGAATTTTTCACTGGTGGGAACTTTTAGTGTTTTAATTAGTTTTTCCTTAAAAACATAAACGTTCTTCATATAAAAAAAAATCAGAGAAACAAGAGAAAGGGAAAAAAGACGTCAAGGAATTTATGTGAAATATTGCTTAATACTTATACTAAGAATAATTTTGAAAACTCGCTTCCTTCATCCATCTATATAATTTATAATAATTGTTATTAATTTGCAATTATAATTTCATAAAAGTTAAGCTTTTAGGTATTAGACTATAACAGAAATACGTGTGTGAAAAGTACATACATCGTATCCTACACAGTGGCCTATATGTGATATCGAGGTCATTTTATCACATATCACTAGAGACTGGCTATGTAATTCCCTTGTCAATTTTTTTAAATGCAGACATTTTCTCCCTTGTGTAAACAGAATGGTATATGATATATTGTTCCTAATTAATTAATATTAATATGATTATAGTTGTTCTAATTTAAAAGCTGTATTTTTAAACCTAGAAAAAAAACTAAAATTTTTTAAAACTTAATGACTCTTTAAAAAACAAAATTTTCACTTATTTGCGATCAAAAATGGCACAACTTCTGCAATTTTCATAGCAATACTCCTTGCTTTTAAGAAATAAAATAGGGTTAATTCACGTTTTAGTCGAAAACTTTAAGGCTATGTAAGAAAAGTATAGATAAAAGAACTATACATTTTTTATCATCTGTAATTTTGTAAAGGGGCACTTTTTTCTTAGGCAAATATTTTATAAAGAAAAACAGTTTTTTATTAACTCTACCCTTACCCCCCACCCACCCCACACAACATACCAGTAAGAAATTATTTTCAGAAATCATTGTTTTCCAAAATAATACGCATGAATACCAGCTGGTTTGTTCGTTAATATCTAATCTAAAACACAGTGTGTTTATTTAAATTTGATATAATTATATATATAGATATTAATAAATATTTAATACAAAAAGTGCTATTAGGTTGGATATTATGGACGAAAAACGATGATTTTTCAAAAGAATTTCTTACTGGGCCAATGTTTGGGGTGGGTATAAGGGTTGTGTTGATGAAAAACAATGTTTTTGCAAAAAATATATGTTCAAACTTTAATTTAATTACACTAATTATTTAAATTAAATATAAATTTATATATAAATATTTAATATAAAAACAGCGTCATTAGATTGGATAATATGAACGAAAAATAGTGACTTTTCAGAAGCATTTCCTCAAATATTTAGGGTGTAGTTTAAAAAATAAATTTGTTAATCATGTATCCATTTTTTTGAAGGCCGGAATTTTCTGTCTTTTATATGTAATACGTATATTCTACAGTTTAATAAATATACATTGACCATGCACGGTTGATAAATATACCAAGACCAAAAACTCACTAAAAAATCGTCGAATAATTTTATATTTAACGATAATTATATATGTTGTGTTACTTAAGAAATATAATCAATAATATTTATTATTTTTACAACAAAACAAGATAAAAACCTTTCATTAAAGCTTAATTTCTGGTTGCTATCAGTAAACCGACCCAGATTTAATACAGTAATTATTGTCACTTGGGAAATTGTTCCCGGCCGAATGTTACCAAGTTTATTATAGCATAGTAGCAGGAATTAGACGATATATTAAACCTATTTAAGGCAGTTAGAAACCCAATATTATTCCGGCTAATAGGAATGTTGACTGTTCTAAGTTAAGTTGTAGATCATGTGTCATCTCTCGACAATGGCCCACCCGAAAATAAGTAGCGTAGAGTATACAGTGGGGCGCCTTCTGTTTGCAATGGTGTTTATGGGCCTGTTAAACGCTAAAATGGCACCAATTACCGCAATGTTTGGTCTGTAGCTATGAACTAGTTTATCGGTAATATTCCGGTCCGGGTAATTGTCTTTACTTAATCAATATTAAATCGCTTAATTTCTATGTTGAATTTAAAATTTAGGATGGGATTTGAGTGGTATATTCCAAAACGCGCCCTTGTCATAATGTGCGCCGCTCTTGTGGCACTTATTTGCAAGTGTTATTCAATTTATCTGCCCGAAATGCCGCGCTCGCTTAGTTTATTGGCCGAGTGTGATTTCTACACGTGTCTGTGGCACGTGCGATCCTGTATTTTCCCTCTGAGATACGACTCGTTTTATGTATCGACTGAAAATTTGGTATTTTTAGGGGTGAAATTAGGCCCTTTTTATATATAAATTACATATTTATTAGTCGTTTAAAAGTAATCTTTTTTTTATCAATGTATTCTTAATTTTTTAATTATTGGTAAGGTTTATTTATTTAATAGATTACCCTTAATGTACCAGATTTTTTATATAATCCAGTTTCTTTAAATATATATACATAACTTATTTACACTTTTATTATATTTAAGAAGGCTCTAATTAAAATTTGTTAAAAGTTCGACATACAATAAAAAATATTTCAGTTTTTAAGCTATATCTCCAGTAATTTCGTATTTTGCCATAAACTGGCATAAAATTTGACATTTTATAGTTTAATTATCCTAATTCTATATTCAATTAAGTTACTTAAGTTTATTATTGACAAATTACACAACAATGTTTCAACGTATAATTATTAAAAAAAAGTACACAAAACCACAAAAATCTTCGTATTTCGTCAGGCAAAAAATTGAAATAAACTTGCAAAAAATTAATTACAATCTAAATTCAATAGAATGTCATATTCTAAAAATTAAAATGTCTTTTAAAAATTCATAATTAAAAAAATATATATTAGCAGAGCTATTTCTATAATAATTTGTAATTATTTTATTGTTCTTACACCGTTTTCTTTAATTTTTTTAGTTAATATATGTCCGCTATTTTTAAGTTTTAATACGACTTAAGGCAATCCCAAAGAACAAACGTTTGGCTCAAGTTTGACGTCGTCAATTAAAAAAAAAAAAAGAAACAAAATTAAGCAAACAATAAATGGACAGGGAGTAATTGATGAAAATATGAGTATGTGCTAAAGAAAGCTCCTAATTCAAAAACCAAATTAGGCAGATATTTGAAAATTGGTACACATATTTTTAAGTTTATTTGGTTGGGTATCTATTTCAGCGTTTTTCAAAAAAAAACAACCAAAAATCACGAAGTTCATAAATCAAAAACCAGACTAAAAAGACATTTGAAAATTGATTCACAGATTCGTCAGTTAATTTGATTGGACAGCGCTTTTCGAAAAATATACCAAAATATTTAATAATTTTTTTTTGAAAAATTAAACTTTTTCCTAAAAAATTTTAAAAGCCTTATAAATAAAAAACTAGACTAAAGAAATATTTGAAAATTCGTACACAGATTTTTCAATATAATTGGTTAAATACCTGTATCAGCGTTTTTCAAAAAATTGTCAAAATTTTAAGATTTTTTTTTTAATTTTCTATATTTTACAAAACGTCAATAACTCAAGTTTTGAAAATCTGTAGACACATGCCTTGAATAATTGAACTGGATATCTAATATAGTATTTTTTAAAACAATTTTCAATAACTAAATTTGAATTGAAAAAAATCTTATATGAATATGAGCGCCTGGAATAAATAAAAGAACTTCTTTCCAAAATTCTGCTACTCGATTAAACTTTTGATGGTCACTGGAATTCGCCATTTTCTGTTTCTCTTTAACCCGTATTAAGCTGAACTCTTAACTTGTTTGTTAATCGTCGAGAGGCAAACCAGTGCATGTCAAATATATTTTTTAAAATTTTCAATTCAAATACAGTATATTTAAGAGTAAAAAAAAATCATTTTAAATTGAGGTATTTTTTTTGATACATCGCTTAGGTATTGTCACTTGCGCATTTTTTTTCAAATAAAAAATGTCTATATAGGGTACATCAAGTAGAAACTGGCGCGTCAACACTAAGCTACTTTAATAGATCACCCTTTCTATTAAGACGTTTTACAATTCTATGATATATTCTGAATACATTTTATAAAGCAAACCATATGCCTAAAGCCAAATATGATGTAACGAAATACATGAAATTAACACACAAAAATTAATTTTAAATTTATTGCAGTCTAATTTGTTGTTCATTTGATTTAATGTGTCCTTTGCAATGAAAATTTTGGTTACAAGGTGTCTCAAGGAGTAGAAACTATGACGTCAACATTAATTTTTTATGTGACTTCTTAGAAAGTAAGTAGACCTTATTGTTTCCAAACAGTTTCTGATGCAACTTTTTCTAATTGATGGATTAGATGAAGCGACCGATTGAGTGGCCGCCAAGATTACGGGATATAACTTCATTCGATTTTTTTTTATTGATGCCACAAGAAATTAACCGATCGATCGACCCTGTATATTAGGACGTTTTGCAATTCTATAATATATTCTAAATACTTTAAAAGCAAATCATATGCCTAAAGTCTATGGTTTGTCAAATATGACGTAACGAAACATATAAAATTAAAACATAAAAATGTCTAATTTGTTGTCCATTAAGCGTCCTTTGCAATTAAAATTTTGGTCACAAGGTGTCTCAATGAGTAGAAACTATGACGCCAACATTCATTTTTTATGTGACTTCTTAGAAAGTAAGTAGACCTTATTATTTTCAAACAGTTTCTGATGCAACTTTTTCTAATAGTTGAATTGGACGAAGCGACCGATTGAGTGGCCGCCAAGACTACCGGATATAACTTCATTCGATTTTTTCTTATTGGTGGTTTAAAGCAAAGAATTCCACAAGAAATTAACTAATCGATCCGCAAGTGATTGAAAATTATGCAATTGGAAGTTATTTATAATGGACAACCAATTGACCATCAGTTGCAATAAATATTGTATAAATTTTTTAATGTCGTAGGTTTTATTAGTCTATTGTGACAAATTTGACAAACCGCTAACATTTGTCATATGCCATACAAAAATTATTCAGAATATATTTTAGACAGGGAAGTGACAATACTAATCGACATGTACGAAAAATAATAGAGAAAAAAAACACCTGGATTTGAAATTAATGGATTTGTTCCTTTCATCGTGAATTGTAGCATATTTGTGCTAAGTAAATATACATTATTCATATTTTTCGCTTTTAATTTCTTGAAGCATGTCCATTAATAGATCAAAAATTTAATATCTAGAGAGGATATAAACAATAATTCAATTATTACAGTTTTTTGTATATTTTTTGCAAATAATCAACGAAAATCTTCTAACAATCTAAAAAAAATTACATGTATACCACTATTGTTCTTTAAAAAAAACTGGGAAATTAATCAAATGTAATGCCACAAGATTATATAATAAGGAGTCGAAAAGAAGTAAAATGCAAATTAAAAGACAGCAAACCGTATCATAAATAATCAGCACCTTTCTTGTAGTTTCCTGTATTTGCTGGCCTCGTACAGATCGCAGTCCCGGCGTGCCCGTTTATTTATTCGCCCCCCAAAATGTATTAAGCCGTACTTTCGCAAGAATTCACAAACAATTGGTCCGTCTTCTCGGAGGAAATCTTTCTTAAATTTCCCCCGATGTAAATAAAAGTTGTCATTTTCCTGCGCGCAAAGAGAAATTATTGTCTTTAGGTACGTTTTTAAAGGAGCTTCCCTTTCGTTCCCAAAAAAAGAAAAATGGGATTAGTCCGCTTTCACCGGATTAAATTATGTTAAACAGAAAATCCAAAAGTTTTTATCGACCAGAGACATAATTATGCCCACGTTAAAATATTCAAATTGCACATAAAACCATTAAATTTACTCATCTAAAAGTTCAGTAATGGAAAAGCTCCTGGTCAGCTTAACGCGTTTTAACTAAAAGGTTTTACACGTGCTCTATAATCGGCGCGTTTATTCTTTAGTTAAAGGTGTTTTAAATATAAACTTCGCTCCTATTTAATATCAGATTTATATAACTTTTACGGCAATTCACTTTCACAAAAAATAGTTTAAAAAAAAAATCACACTCAGAAATTTAACTAAAATAAGTTAATTCCAATACAAGTTCACAGAGCTGGTTTTGAAGTTTAGAAAAGCAATTTGGCCGGTCCGCCCCTATATTATTTAGTCCGACGAATGGGAAAGGGGCAATAAAACAAATAACGGCCGCCAGAATTAAACACTATGAAGTCTGCAAGGAAATTAACTTTATCCATAAATTTGATTTAGCTGTGAGAAGTGAGTTAGAATACGGCAGAGCCCTTTTGATGCAATTAAACATGATTTGCACCCTTAAACAGGACCGTATTTAAAGGGAAAACAGGAAAGGGAAAAGGGAATATTATGGCTAAACTGCAGGGACTCTATATATTGCAATAAGTTGAAATATATAGAGTTTGCTACAGAGTAAAATAAAAATAAAATAATTGGAATTATCAGAGACGTTCCAGAAATCTTTTAGAATTATTTTCAAGGTATGCAGGGTGTTTTAAAGTGTATAAACATATAAAAGTTATGATTTTTTTTAATGGAACAGCCTATGTATTTTTTGAGTCTTGGATTGTACATCATGAATAAAGGCGTTTAAGTACACGAGGCATTTTTAGTACACATTTTAAAATAGTACATTTTCCTAATAATATTCTGTTTTAATAATTATTTGTTTATTCTGTATTATCTACTGTTATATTAAAAATTGTACAAACAATGCCTTATGCGTGGCCAAATTCTTCGCATTAAATGTAAAAATTGTGATTATTAAAGATATTATGAGGTAGGTCAAGGTGTGCAATTCCCATTATAATAAATAATTATTAAAATTAATTAGGGTAATCATCAAATTTTTTTATTATTATTTTTAGACCACACTGCTTAAGAAATTAGACATTTTGAGGCAATTTACGTAAAATGGAAGAATAATTTAAAAAAATGGTCTGACAAGAATCATTAAATTAGTAACAACCCATGAATCATTGCATATATTTAAAAAAAAATTCTGATCAACTTGTAGAAAGAAATTTGCGATTTAATGATTATTTTCTTTTAAATGAATAAACAAGTTTGCTGGGTTCAATTTCTTCTAGTATGGAGGCAACAGAGCAGCGAAAAACATATCGGACCGAAATGTTCGTATGTTGTTTAAAGTAATTTTTGTAGAATCAACTTAGAATAATGAGAAATCATTTGGCCTCTAGCTTTTATACATCTTAGGCTTGATTATGAAAAACAAAAATATAAATATTTTTATAAGCCATCTAATTAATTATTTTAGGTCTTGTTCTTGAAAATATACAAATATTTCGTGTAAAAAAAGTCAGGAATCATATAGTTTAATTAATTTTGAATATTGATTAATTACAAATTAATTATTTATTACGAATTACCTGCTTATGAAACCAAATCGCAAAAAAAGTGTTTTATTTTCTAGAAATTGATTGCGAAATAATAGAAGAATTATTATATTTATAAAATAAAAAAAAATTGCTGTAATATCATGTATTATAAGAGAAGATTTCTATGTTGATGATCTTCTGACCGGTTCTGATAGTATAGATAAAACTGTCAAAACTGAAAATATTAATTTATTGGTTTTCTAATAACAGTAAAGTGATAAAGACTACTGAGTTCAAAGGTAGCTCCACTTACGAGTCACATCTGTCTCATTCCTTGTCATCAAATTATACTTAACTGCCTGAGCAGAAATAGAATAATTATAATTCTGTGATAAACTATTTCGAAAAATTTCAAGCATTCGTGGTTATTTTCTATAGGTGAATCATGAATTTATGGTCAACCGTGTGAAATAAATAAATTTTGAATTTATGATCTACTGTGTAAAATCAATTTGCAAAATCATGATAATTTTCTCTGAATTTTGTTAAACTGCCTGGAATACCAAACTTATTAATATATGGAGGAAAAAATCATGAATTGCTATCTGCTCTTAATGCTTAAATTATGAGTTTATGCTCAACTGCCTGGACTAAGAAAATTACAAAATAGTGCTTTTCATCTGTAGTAGTAGAAACTGAAAAATACATTTAAGAGGGTAGGTTTGTATTAAGGTTTATGCAGTATATAAATTTTGTTAAGTTCTTGAATTATTTTGTGTTTTGTTAAAATACTAAGGCAATTTTAATAAATAAATCCTGTTTCTTTAGGTATATTCTTTATATTTTTTACACCATATCATTTCGCCTAATTTGTTTCTGTGATAATTTTTTTTTTTTACAGTTTTACATTTAATAAAATTATATATTTCGGAAGTGAATAATATTTGTTTGTGTTATACATATTGATACTCTTGACATTACATTAGCATGTTTTGGTTCAGAGTCTTGGAGGAGCATTTCTGAAGAATGGGGATGTTGTTGGTTTTACCGGTATAGGGAAAATAATATTCATGGAAGCAGAATGCCTTTAGGATGATGGACCATAGCATGCTAAAAAACCTTTTTACATGTTTGTGTATATGTTTTTATTTTTACAGCTTTGTCAACAAATTTACTTTTATGACAATAAAGATTGATTGATTGATTGATTGTTCCAATAAATAAAAACTATTTTTCTCTTTTTTTACCATATTTACACTAAAGAGCACTAACTTATTGCATTTTATGATAGCTTCAATAAGAAGTATTGTAACTCAATAGAAAATAGTTTAAAGTTTTAGTGAATTAATAAGTGTGGCAAAGAATAACCGATCTTAAATAAACTTAGAAAATTCTAAAACAGGCAACTAATGAAATAACTGATAAGAAAAATAATATTAATATAGCCATTGGTGAAAATGGAACATAACTAAAACCAAATATTGAAATAGCTTATGAATTAAATAAATATTTTTGTAACATTGGCTAGTTCAATAAAATATCCCTACCCAGCCCTAATCAATGCACACCAATTAAGATGAGAGGCACCAACAGATGACTGGGAGGAGATTAAGAATAAAGCAAAAAATGGTACAAAAAAATTAAAACCTGGTTTAGGATCAAACTATTTAACAATAAATGCAAACAAGTTTGATTTTATTTATTTCTGAGTAACGAAATATAAATCTGCATTCTTAGATAGCGTGACTATTTATGATCATATCTGTTCAGATAAATTTCAGTGTGCATGTCACTTAAAAACAACAGAAATAAAATAACTGGGAATAGTTACTGACACAAATCTGAGTTGGTCAAAATCAGAAAACTCATTTATAAACTCTACAAACTCTGAGAGTTTATGGACTATCATGTACTAAAGTTAGTTTATTCATCTCTCATAGAAACTATATTAAATTATTGTATTGTTGTTCGGGGAGCAAAAAAATAATTTATAACTGTCTATTAATGTCTGCATATTTTAGATGCATATTTTCTAATTGTATAATAAAAATTAAATTAAAAGCCTAATATTATAGGCATAACTTAAATGTCCATGGTGCTCACATTTTTTAATGCTCTATTCTATAGTATTTATTGTTACGGAGTATGAATTATATGCAAAATAATTTGAAATTTTCAGTATAAATATGTTGTTAGTCTTAAAATCACTATGTCGAGATAAATATTATATAATTTGTAAACAGATAATAATGAAAAATACAATTTTACTCTGTCATAGTAAAAGTATATACATTTTGAATTTATTTATTAAGTTTGATGCGCTAAATATTTGGTCTGAAGATTTTTGAAAAATTAATGGAAAGTACACTAAAAACTCAATTATATTATAAGCTATAATAAAGTACTAATACTAAGTTTAAATCTAATATTGGAAACATTGCGTCATTTTATAGAGACGTATGTAGCATACGTTCCACTAAAAAATTCATATAAATTAAAACACAAATTACCTCATAGAACTAAGTACTTCATGTCTATTATAGTTGTGTAACCATTTCGTTCTTTCTCAATTTGATTTCGGTGATATAATTTATTCTGAAAATTCAAAAACTAGAGAACAGTTGTTGATTTTCTTATAATATAACTTTAAGATTACATGTAACTCAATTTTTAAAATAAGCTTTAGATATTACATATAAATAATCGTTAAAAATATCAGATAAATGATTATATTTTTAAAACTCTAAAAATCCGACAACTGAGGCCTTCATTTTCTGGATCTAGTCACTACCATAATACGAGAAATATTAAAACGACCTTTTTAGTACCTCAACACAGATCAAACCAAGGAAAAATGTACATTTATATATATATTATATTTCGATAATAATTGACTTTGATTTGACTTGATACTTTGATATAAATACAATTGATAAAAAAAGAAATATTCAATTTTTGGCAAGCGAGTTACCATAACCGTTAAGTGCCTCCACTTTATTTAAGCAAACCGAGGCAGAAGAGTGTTATAACTTACCTTTGTTAATGTTAAGAACGCCGTAACAGTTGTAGCGTTACATTTTGAATATTAATTTCGCCTGTTAAGTACACTTAGCATAATTGTTATAATTTTAAATTATCGCAGAGACATAACGATAAACAAGACGGTTTAAGGGCCGAGAGGATGGCTGAGACGGGCTTTATCTTGTTTAGATTATGATTATGGAGGGGTTTTTATTGTCGAAGTGTTTTAGAGCCGACTTAAGGGCGCGATAAAAGTATATGGAAATGATGGGGGCTGACGGTACACAGCTGATGTATTAGTAAATTACGCTTTTTGCATTTTAATCGTGTTATAAGGAAGCGTGGTTTGACATACAAATTACTTTAATAAACATTATTGGAATAGATAATAGTTTTATGCATTTATTTTATTTAGAAGTAACAAGAAATTGAATAGTGAATTGCTATTTTTTTTTGATAAAAAAAGTAATATTTTTAAGTTAATAAAACGTTACTTTTTCTCGAATTTTAAAACATTTCTAAAAATTTCAAGTGCCAAGTTCCAAGGGCTAAGTTTCTTTTATTTATTATCGTAATATGACATTTTACGTTTTTTTAATATCTTAAATGCAAATTTAATTAGGAATTGTATATACTAATTAAAAAAAATTATATTCGAGATTTTTTGTTACTTTTTCTAGCATTTTCTATACAAAATTAGCATATTAATGCATCTTTTTTTAAACCCATACAAAGTAGAGATTTCAACAAACAAAAAGCTCATTGACTTTTTTAAAAAAGTAAATATTTTAATATAATAATTTTTGTATTTTTTTGAAATTAACTTAAAATAAAATAAAAAAATTAATAATTTAAATCTAAAAACTACACTGTATTTGAGAAATGAAAATGGTTATTGGTTATTTAATTTTTTCAAATAAACTATAGAATTAATATATAAAGTATTAATACAATACAATAGTAATTATTTTATTAAATAATTTCCACCAAATCATTAAATTTTTTACCGAAATGATTTCTTCTTTTGATAATTTTTAATTAAAAAAAAAATTAATTAATTTTTAATAACTTTGTAACTTTACTTTTATTCATTGTTAATATTCAATATGTAAATTTTAATACTTCTAGATCTTTTAACTAAATTATTAAATAATAATTTTTTTTGTTATTTCCTGTTTTAATTATAGTTTTTAATATTTATTGCTTAAATCTTATAATTATTCTTTTATTCTCGGTTAATAATGAACCTTTTTTTTGCATCACTTTTATTTATAAACTATTCTTTCATTATTTGAAAAACAAAGTAATTATTCTTTAAATATTAATGAGGAATTTCTTGGTTAATTTAAATCTTTCAAACCTAACAGCCTCTAGTAGTTAAAATATAAATAACTTTTTATTCTGATAATTATTAATTAATTAATTTTTCATTCTTAGTTAATACAAAAAAAAATACTTATAATTAATATTTTTTTAAAATAATTCCTTATTAATTAAATCATTTTTCATTTAAAGTAAATGCATATTTAAATGAATTCATTTAATTTCCTTCCAAATTTATTGATTTTATTGCTTTTAATTTTGTTATAATTATTTATACTTTCATTCTCTTTCTGACCTCAGATGAAATTATACTTACCTAATACCTCATATACACTCACCCGTAATTTATTTTTCCTTTAATTTTTGTTATATTTTCTCCCTTTTCCATTGTGTTTTATCTTACTATTATTTTTTTGATTTAAAAATTTTCAAAAGTGGTCTAGCAGTATTTTCAATATAAATATATACAAAATATTTTCCTTTGATCTAAGAAACTGGAAAACAATTTAATTTCTTCCAGACAGTTCTGGAATTACTTAATTAAGGAAACTTCTAAATTGATTATTTACTTGATCCTGTTTCATTCAATTAAAGAACATTTTTAATTTATTAAAAATATTAATTGATTATTTATTTTCAGCCCTCTTTTTGATAATTATCAATAATTTATTAATTGTTAATAGTTCTTTTAATTTCTGGGATTTTGAGTTTTTTGCACTTTTGCTCTAAACGGTACTTATTTTGGAAAAAACTTTTTTATGAAAAAGAAGGTTCATTTCTTTTAACTTTACAGGTCTTTTAAATACAACCAAAATGTTTGAGAACGGTACAAAAATTATATTTCCTTTAATAGTATTTTAGTGGTGACATAATTATTAATGTGTAATTAAAATTTTCTGACTTACTATTAAATTCGAGCTTTTCAAATTTTCACGTCTTATTCACTTACGAGGTCCCTTTGTTTTATGAGAAAATGAAGCCTTCTCTATAATATCACAAATTTAGTTTAACAATTTTTTCGATAAAAGTCATAACAAGGGTAAATATATGGCCGCAAACAGCCAGTACCTCGGCATGTTTTTTTTTGAAAGGGTGTTGAATTTTTAATAAAAATTATCCGGTGTTATAAAAGTATATATTATAAAATAAGGTGTTAATTAAACGTAGCGTATATTCAGAAAATTTTTGGACTGTCGAATCGTGTATATTATTGGGGAAATTATGTATTTTCCAGGCAAGAAAATTCGGCAAACTTTTCAAACATCGACGTCTTCAAAAAACGCCATTTTTCCAAAAAATACAGGGTCCAACCGAGTGACTCAATATCCAATAGGCACATCATAAAAATAATTGCATTTATACTCAATATATCGTATTGGTTGGAACTGATTGAAGTGTTATATTTGAGGTTAATGCAATTTTTAAAATTTGATTTGATTTTGAATATGTGTTACCTTGAAAGATTAGTTCTGCAAATCTTTTTTACTACGTAACTCACTTAAAGCGACTATATATTACAGTAAACATTAAACTTCAAGAACTGATCGTTTTTTTCCTTCGTATATAAATCTTGGCCCTTCGACTTAGCAGATCTAACTAATTTTCATCTAATTTTTAATAGTCAACCCTTATGTATTTGGTATCTAAATAATTTGGAGATCCCTATACATAATGATAAAGAAATATTATTATATTATTTTCCACCATTGATTAAAACAGGGCATTTTCTTCGAGCATATATTTTAATTGGCATTACTTCCCAGAAACAGCAGCGGGTCCACTAATCTGGCCGATTCCTGGACCTGGCCCGAGAAGAATAGGAAAGGATTTGCGACGTTGGCCATTTGCACCGTCACAAATCACTTTTACTGCCCATAGAGAACCTTTTGCTAATGCCGCGCCTTGAATATCTCAGATTTAATTTCCACTCTTAAATATAAATACTATGAAGCGTCCCCGTTTTATTGCCCCCGTCTTTAATTAATTGCCTTTATATTCGCCCCGTCTCTGGAAATAAACACTGGCACCGCTGGGGATAATTTTCGGCGATATTTTAGTATTCAGTGCGATGGTCTGTAGGTGGACCAAATATAAATAAAAAAAAAATTATACGGCATACGGTTTTACTGTTATACATAACCGTAATTTAGTTGGTAATATTAGTTAGTATTTATAAGAAAAATATCAATTTTTGCGAGCTTTTTGTTGATTTATTATAAAATTATATAAAAAACGCATAAATGTGCCTATGCTTTTTATAAGCCTGACTTCTCTAAATGTTTGAGTGGCCCTTTATTCAGTACTGTACTTCCAATCTTATTACGATCACAGGATCTATTTCGACCACCTTGACCATGGTATTCTGACATCAAACCTTTATGGTCAATTTGGGATTTGATCTCTTTAAACTGCTCTTATCCCTTTTTATCTTACAAATCGCTCTCAATATGCTAAATATTTTGGACACAGTTCACATGATGATATTAGCTCCTTTCTAGATAATATTTTTAAGAATCTAGAAGTGAATAGGTTCTTTTATTGCGATAACAAGAAATTATACTGTAGATTTTCCAGTATTGAAGACTGAATTAAACCCTAGGCGGCCATTAATTCAATTAATAACTATTGTAAGAAAAACAATTAAGCTTTATGCCTCTAAATAAAGTGTGGTTTCCTTTACTTTAAAAAAGAACCGTATTACTTACCAGTATAAAGTTAAGAATTTTCTCCCTTTTGAAGTCAGAATAGTAGAATATATACGTATACTCTACAGCTTAATAAATAATAAATAAAGATAATATAAGCTTAATACCAAAATTTACTAAAAAAGCGTTGAATAAATATACATAATATATGACGTGGTGCTTGGGAAGTTATTACAATTTTTAAATGTATTTTTTCTACTATATTTTGGAGCTGCTGTGTTGAATGATGTTAATAAATTAATAAATAAGTATTCGTTAGTTATCGAATTCGTTGATTCCCGGCAACTTTTTAAATGTGTTTATAAACTTAACGTTATCAGTGAGGTTAGAATAAGCGCAATTACTGCTGGACGGTGCGTAATGTTTGCGTAATAATCAACTTACAAAATTACCTGAAAAATAAATAATAGTTTAAAAAAACTATAAGAACACGCTTTTATTGCTAATCGAACTAAAGAGTAAAAACAAATTTTTAATAAGAAAAACTTTTTAATACAGTAGTAGAATGTCGTACAATTAAAACTAATTACCTCAAAAGACAATCATAATTAATTACCTCAAATGAAAATCACAATGAAATTTAAGTCGTTAACAGAGTAATTCAAATCAGAGTAACAAGCGTTGCGTGCTCGATATATTAAATATGACAATTATTCTATTGGCAACTATCTATGAGAGGAGAGTTATGAAAATGAAGTAAAATGCACTAAATTACAGGGAGTGACTTAATCTAAATAGATTGACAATTTTTTTTTTTTTTTTTTTTAAGCGATTCAGTTGGTTTTGTTTTGAAATAAAAAGCACTGTATATTGGAAAATAAAGGACCTAGTGTAGACCCATCAACGACTGATTTACCCCTATCGGTAAAATAAGTTATTATAAGTTTCGGTAAATTGAGATCAGCAGAACTGCATCCAGAAGCCTACAAAATGTAAAATTGATTAAATAAGTTCGTGGTTTATCGTGCCAAATGTCTTACTGTAATCTAATAAGACAAGAGCTGTAAATTTTTTATTCGGGGGGAGAGGGGGGATAAATCATTTCATCTGTAATGTTTAACATAGTTGTAATACTACCAAAATCAGACCGAAAGCCTTATTGACAATCAGACAGAATGTTCTCAAATAATCAGATATTTGTAAGCTAGAAACATGGTTTCCTTTTGGAATAGATATAATACGTGAGATCTTCCAACAATTTGGATAATGAACCTAGTATACATGAATTATATTTATTAGGTAGTGCAGAATTACTGGACAACACAGATACCACATTTCAAGATTAATGGAATTTTTAAGTCTGCTATAGTGACAGTTTTAAAATAAAAGGGTGTAAAGTTAGTTTGATTTAAATCTTGTTGATCCCCCACACTACGTTCTGACAGTTCAAGAGTGGTTTAATGAACAGTTTCCAGGAAAGTGGATTGGCAGACGTGGTGCAATTGATTGGCCCGCATGGTCGGCAGACTTAACACCCCTAGATTTTTTTTTGGGGGGTATTTAAAAAGCAAAGTTTATAAAACCCCACCAGAAAATATTAATGATTTTAAGAATCGAATTACTCGCGAATATAAAAATATTAGCGGACAAAGGCTTGACAATATTCGTGAGGAATTTCAAAACAGACTTTAATATTGTCTGGTGAATAGTGGAGCACATTTTGAGCACTGTTGAATAGGAACCCCAATGTGTCACAGAATGGGGGTTCTCATTTGACATATCAAAGTGAGGTAATTGATAGAACTTTATCAAATATAAAGTTAAACGGGCCCCTGTATATTTGATGAAAAATAAAGAAAAACACAAAGTCACGGTCTCACAACATGTAATAAAACGGGCAACGGGCTACACGTGTTTCGCTCTAGTTAGAGCATCATCAGGCCTAAAATAAAAATAAAAATTTAATTTATAATAATTTTAATTTAAATTAAGTTTTTTTTTTTAAGACTAGTAGTTTGTTTTGAATTGAGAGCACTGTAGTATATTAAAAAGCAAAGGAACCTAGTGCAGATCTTCGCGGAATACCACAGATTTTCCCATCAATATCTGTTTTACCCCTGGATTTACCCCTGGAAGTTTCAGTAAATTGGCATCTATTGAAAAGATACATTTTCAGAAGCAAAACTGCATCTTACAGAAGCTTACAAAATGCAAAATTAATCAAAGAAGTTCGTAGTTATCGTATCAAATGCCTTACAATCGTCCTCAAATAATCAGATATTTATATGCTAGAAACATGGTTTCCTTTTAGAATAGACACAATACGTGAGATCTTCCAACAACTTGGATAATGGATAGAGCAGAAATACTGGACAATACAGATACAACATTTCAAGATTATTGGAATCCAGACTAGTTGATTTTGCCTCAAAAATAACTTTTTTCAAATCTGCTATAGTGACAGTTTAAAATAAAAGAGTGTAAAGTTAGTTTGATTTAAATGAAAAGAGAGATAAAAAAATTCAAAAAAAACTACCATTTAAAAAGTTTGATTTAAAAAAACTCTACAAAGCCTTTGATGCTGTGTATAAGTGATTAAAAATTAAGAATAATATAAATTGTAGTTAATTTTCTGTAACCTGAGAGAGTAAATTATTTAATAAATTAAATTATTTCTTTTAAGGTAATTATTTTATGCAATAAAAACGTTTTTCATCAACACTACCCTTACACCCCCCCACCCACCCCAAACAGCTTACCAGTGAAAAATTACTCTGCAAGATCCCTGTTTTTAAAAATAGTACGCATGGACTAGAGAAGCTTTTGTTTTATGGTATTTATTATATCTGTTTCATACCATACATTTTTTAATTTTAATAGGTTGATAACCTCCTTAAAATACACCTATAGAAACATTTTGAAACTCTGTATAATAAAAATTTAAAAAAACTATACTACTCTAAAGTTTCTCTTGAAGAAATGACTAAAATCAATTCTCAAAAAGTCAAGATAATAGAATTCTTAGTGCAGGAGTCCCTGTAACAAATAAAATAATTTGGCTTTTATTTCTACACCTATAATTTAATTGTTAAATATAGATTTATTTAACAATTTTTTAGTAAATTTTTGGTTATGGTATATTTATCAACTGTATATGGTCAAGGTATATTTATTAACTGTAGAATATACGCATATCATATACGATTCATGTTTATAAAAAAAAGATAATTTTGACATTTAAAAAAATTGACACGGGATTTACATATCTAGTTTTTAAACTTGATTACTACATCTCAAATATTTGATTAAATTCTTCTAAAATCTTCTGTTCTTGATTCACTTGTTGATCTGCCGTTACATTATTTGACCTTGAATAATAATAAACAGTTTTTGTTTACCAGCATACAATAAAAAACATATATATCACAATAATACTAAAATGATATCTGGTAAATAAAGAAGTATTGGTAGGCAACTAAGTGCCAATTCTTCCCCAATATCCTATTAAACGAGAAAAAAAAATCGAGACAAAATAGAATAACTATTATAAGTAGCACGCCAAAATAATACATATATATATAGGTTTAAAACGTTGTTACTTAAAGACAAAAGCAAAATAAATTTATATAGCTCGAGAACAGAACAAAACAAAGATAAAAACATAAACAATTAAAATAGTTTCATTCGCGACCATTTCTCAGAATGAAATAAAATAAAACTAAAAAAAAGAATAATAATAAAAATTGTACTTAATAAACTTAAAATATTAATACCATGTAGATCATACTCGCTGAGTCTGACTTGAAAACAATATATTCCACGTGCTTTTCCTATACCAATCAAAGGAAAACGAATAGTCGATAACATTATCCATAGTCACAGCCACATTGTAAGCAAATGACCTTTTAAATAATTCTTTCCTATGTCTTGGTATAGTTATGGTATTTCTATGTCTTAAATTTAAATTGTGAATGTCGGTTCGAAATGTTCGAGTCTATCAAGAAGATACTCTGGAATTTTCTTCTTTAGGATTTTATAGAAGAAGCATTTTTTTGTAGAATAAACCTGTTCTGCATATTTAGCCTCCTAATTTCTGTAAGCTGATGTGAAATCGGGTTTGGACAAAAAATTTTAAAGATTAACCTAAGGCAGCTATTCTGAACCTTTTGTACTCTGTTTCGATCAGCATAATCTAAACATGGGCTAAAGATAGGTCTAGAAAAATTAAAATGAGATAAGACTAGAGACTCGCAAAGCATGGTTTTTATTTAAGCAATGTCTTTGTCCATAAATCATTTTTAATGATCCATAGGCTTTATTTAATAATATTAAATTTCAGCTTTTTATCTAATAAAATACCTAAAGTTTTGCCACTTGTCTTAGAAGGAATCGTATTGCCAGCAATATATATACTATGGTTACTATATGGAAGATACTCCTCACCAAAGATCAAAAAAGGTGACTTCATAGGATTAATTTTTAGAGCATGCTCCTTAGATTTTAAATAAATATTTTGTAAATCTGAATACAGATTTTTAAGTATAGAAACTAAGGTCAAATGCTTTATATATTTTTCTCTATTACAATATCGCATGTTTACGGTTATTTGTCAATGTTTCAACAAAACCGGAACTGAATAAACGCATTATGAGACAGTCCATTAAGCTTGTTCCTTTAAAGCCGTTAACCGAGTTAAAATAATCTAATGCTCCTCTCTCTCTCGGAACCTCCCAATTATTCTCCTCGTAGCTAATTGCCACTCACTCGGACACATCTCGGACAGATCTTTTCCCCGAGGTCCGGTAACGCGGCATCGCTCTCTCTGTTGTTGTCTCCACAAAGGAGCCGTCAGGAGGAGTCCTTTGTGCGTTCTGTCAACGGAAGGACGACCGTCGCCGTATTGTCTTTAACAGGATATAACACTATTAATTAATTAGAGCCTTTAAAACAATTTCAACCTGACACGAACACTACTTGTCATTTTACTGGACATAGAAAATGGATTTTGCATAACGCTGTAGTCGGATAGTGGTGCTTTGCCTTTGGTTTTCTTTAATAATTATATTGAAGGGGTGCATTAAGATCCATTCAGGTCATAGAGAAATGAATATTAAAAGAGTGTTCGAAAGGAAGCCTAACCTGATCATCAAGTTCTAAAACTTAACCTAAAAAATTTAGATCGGTTAGACCGCATCGAGGGCCAACTTCTGTCATAATTGTCATTAGATTATCGATTTTCTTTCGTCCCTTCCCACCACCCACCTTCGCATCATCGTTCGTCGCCATTGCTTATTCCTTTTTATTTTGACGCCCATTGGGTGTGTTCTTTTGATTTTTTCTCAACAAAAAATAGTTAAAAATGTAGTCATTAAAGTGTAATTTCATCATATAGAAGCTTTTTTGTTGTTTTATTGTGTGGTTTCAGTTCCCTAGGATGGGGAAGTGCAATTTTTTTTATCAAATAGTTTTCACCATGTTGTAGGTCACCTAAAATTGTTGTTTACCATTTTAAATCTGCCCTAATAATGTTATCAACAGGAAAATTCATTTTTAAATGCAAGGCACCTACTTGTTCTTATACATACTATTGGCCTATTGAGAATTCATACAAAATTAAAATTTTCTTTAAATTTCCTGAAAGTGACATTATTAGGAGGTCCGAATGGTTTAAAATACTTGGTTTAAGCCCAACATCAACAAGGTGTTATTTATGTCAAGACCATTTTGATGTTATTTCATTTACTAGAACTATACATACTCATTTAAGAAAATGTGCTCTCCCAATTGCTGGCCCAAGTATTATTCAAAATGCCCCAGTACTGGTTGAGGCACAAGTACCTTGGGAAGATACATTGACTTTATTACCTGCTGTCATAATCCAGCAATCTCAATATAATGTTCAGAATGAACATAATTATGCTCGGCCACTTTTTCTAAGTCTGACGAAAGGTATCATCGGTGTTTTGCTGCTAAAAAGTACCAAAAGCGTAATAAGTGAAACAACTTCCATTCTACCAGGTCACTCAAGGAGGTACCTCACCTCGATAAGATGGGAGTAAGATCCAGGGATTCTCCTTGAATATTTAAGAAAAAGGACCGATGACATCTAGAATTTAGGGTATACATCAGTGTACACATCAGTGTCAACTAATTTTAATATCATACTCTCCATAAAGAATATTTTAATTACAGGGTTAGTTTTTATATATTACCACTCCCCTAACATTTTTGGGTACCCCCTGTACAAAAAAGTAGGTAGTAAACGTAAAATTTTTAGGGCATATTTTGAGAAATATAGTTCTTATGTCTATAAATAATTAATTTAAAAATTTGATAAATTGTAATTTTTGTATCATATCCTCAAAATGTAGAAAAAGCAAAATACATACCATGGACAGTGTTGTGCTAAAGCAGCACAAAAACAAATTGTATCAGGATTCCTTTTAAGACAATAAATTATAAACTTACTTTACAATTGATTTTAATTCTACTACTACCCTTGTTAATTTGTTGATAACATTGAATTAATATGAAACTTAATTTTCAAAATAGGACTTAATATATTATACCTAAATCTCTAAAATATTGTCTTACCTAATTGACCCATTAAATCTTTTTTTGATAGCGTATTGGGCTGTAAAATCTCTTTCACGTTCTCTAAAAATCAATGAAAAAGTGCATTATTAACAATTTATTTTTTTTAAGGGCCTAAATGCATTAACATAACAGCTTAAAAGCAAATTTGATGAATTTAATGTCAAAAACACTAACGAATTCAATTAAAAAATGTAAAAAATAAACTTAAATTACATACATTATCACTCTTAGCCTCTTCAAAAATTAAATTAATACACTTGCACTATTTCATAATTTTTTAAAGTTTGTGATCGAGATTCATAGCCTTTACGCTGTTTGTTAAAAATTGATTTAATGGGTCAATAATTTTAAATTTCGCGCCAATTTTAAATTTCATTTCTATGACGGATCGGTATTACAGCAGACTATTTTACCGACTGTGACAAATGTCAATTATTTTAGTTCGGTTAGACCGCATCCGTGATGCTGCAATCGAGTTTAGGGTAAAGATGGTGCCTACTTGTTACTATGGGATTGAACCCTCTTATACTTTTAATTACTCCATGATTTAGGTTACTACTTCCTGTAAGGACCATACATACATCAATTAAAGCACACTAACTACCCAGTTATTATAATTATAGCTAGCAACATTCTGTCCTCTCGATGGTATATTTTAACTGGGGCGTAACGGTAGCAAATTATTGTTTAGGAATTATTTATATCGCACTGTTAATGTCCATTACTAACAAACCGTGTAGAACATTACTATAGTCCTGCCACACTTTATTTACACGTGATATTTATGAATATGGATGTATGAGTGCGGTCGTTTATTTTACGGATATTAACGAAAAAATGAAAGGTGTCCAAAGATATTCAGTTTTTTTGATAAACATTTTTTAAACTAGTTCTTATTTATGCATAATCAAACCGGACACGATGCGCATTATTTTAGAAGACTTGTATTACTTATGATTCTTTACATTATTAGATTATTTTGTTAAAACGGAATAAATAGCTGAATGAGTAAACTGAGACTAATCTATTTTTTGTAAATTGTGTAATCTGTAATAATTCTTATATAATTAATTAAACTGAAAACTCAAAAATTTCAAAAAAAAATTAGATTTTTTTTTAAATTAATTTTGAATACTAAAACTAATGATCAATTGCTTGTATTTCTTGGTTTAAAAAATATTTTTAATTTAGTAAAGGTATATTTTTCTAGAAATCAAGATAAAAAATAATGTCAAAAAATAAGAAAAATTAAGTTAGATAAAAATTTAAATTTTGTATTAATTTTTACTGCAAAAAATCATATGTGCGGAGGAAATGGCCAGTAAAAAATACTTGAAATAATAAAAATATAAAATGAACACAATATGGAGGAAAAATGGAAATATGTATGGAAAAACGATATCCAAAATTTCACTATTTCGTTTCATAGAATGGGATGGTAACCAAAGATTTATCACAAGCTTAGCTTCTAACATAAACAATTCCTTGCTAATAAATATAAGAAATATCGCTAAACATGATACAATCAGCAAACAATATAAGCCAAATATTTACAACTACAAAACATATCTTAAACTAATATAGTTTTTATATTTTGTCATATTAAATAATGTTCCATTAACACTATAGTATCTTTTTATTTTAGTACATGCGAATTGTAAATAAAATTATTTTAGTCCAGATTGCTTGTAATCTAGCTACAAAAGTTTGTTTAAAAAGCTCAAATTGTAATGTATTATTTAATTTGATTATTGTATTTTACACCTAATATTGTAAATTATCTAAATAAAGTATGCTATCAGACAATTCAAATTTTCAAATCAGATTAATTATTTTTTTCTTAAATTAGTTAAATTAAACATCAATACAAATTACATGAAATAAATTACAAGGATCTAGGAATATGCTCTTAGGCACCGGGTATATGTTAAAATCTGAATGTGCCTGTTAACAATTTTTTTTTATGTTACAAGCAATTTATTAATAAATTCATATATTATAATGCTAATTTCTTTACTACATATTCAGTTTACTAACCTTCATTTATATGTATAATTATTAAGATCATGTATAATTGAAACCCAATAAGCATGATTAAAAAAAATTAAAATCTTTTTCTTAAGTACATTATTAAATAAATTTTTATTAAAAAAGTTTAAGGTAAATTAATTGAATATAGATTAGGGTTTCTTAAAAAAACCTACCTATACCTGCTCGAGCAACGGCTACTGCATTGACGAGCCCTTCGATGACATAGGTCCAGTTCAATAAATTACACAGTTGTGATTTACGATTACATAAGGGTTTATTGTACCTTTTGGTTAGTAATAATTAACAGGTATAGACTAATGAACGATTTACAATGTTGAAGTTAGTTATTTACCAGGGTTTACAATATTAGTTGACGTTACCAGCCTTCCAGAATCACAAGATCAATAGCAGGAACTTAGCAGGAACCAGGAACGGCATTAGCACTAACGTCACCTTGGTTTGTGCAGCTATTGACAACCACTGTTGCACTCACAACGTTGCACTCACTTTCAGTTCAGTTTTCCACCTTTACGCACACTTATTCACTATAGACCTTTTTACATAACTTAAACTACTTTATCGTAACAATTAGGTATACATATATGAACTTTAGACAAATACTTAAACGGAAGAGAGTGAGAGAGAGAGGAATTGCTTGCGCCAACTTGCTCTTGACTAACTTATTTTCTCGGTACTTTAAGCTTTGTGAATTCCTTCTTCACTGGTGAGAGAAACCTTGTGTTTCGAGGGCGCGAGAGTAGGTACTTCTTTTTGCGGTGACTGAGTGAATACTGATTTTTTCTCGTGGGACTCGGGGTGAAATGTTGGGTAAAAATGTGGGATGCACGTGTGTCATGGGGCCAACACTTAAGTGAACTTGAGGAGAAAAATGGATTTTTAAGTGCACTTAAGCTAAACTGGTAACAAAGGCATTTCTTAAAAAGTAGGTAAAAACACATGTTGGGATTTGGGAGAAAGTTCAGGCAAAAATTATTTACTTGAGAAAAAAGGTATTATTCGTTTGACAACCATAAACTTCGATTCCATAAAATCATAAAATAAAATAAATTGTTAAAATTAACTTTTAACATACTCCCCCCTTTTGAAGGCTTTGCCTTCAACAAACATTATACATTATAACTTATAGACAAAACTTATCAAGAAATACTATGGTTAAACTAAGTTACTATCAGATTTGGGCAACGGGCATAATTTGGTTATATTTCTAGTAAATATTCCATTTTTAGTCCTAATTTTTACCAAGCGTATTTTACCATCTTTATTAGGTAAAGTGTCTACTACTCTGGCCAACGGCCAATCAAGAGGTTTGGTGTTCTCATCTTTAAGAAGAACAAGGTCATTTGTTTCAATATTGGGGACTGGGGACATCCATTTAGGCCTATTCTGAAGATTGTTGAGATACTCTTTGGTCCATCTAGTCCAAAAGAATTGTTGAATCTGACTTAACCTTTGCCAACGATCTAAGCGGTTTTCAGGAATTGACGAGACATTGGGCTCAGGGTACGAAACGAGAGGACTTCCAACTAAAAAATGTCCAGGGGTAAGACAAGTTAAGTCCAGTGGATCAGCTGATAGGGGAAGAAGTGGCCTGGAGTTTAAAATAGCCTCAATTTGTGCTAAAATAGTGGAAAAATCTTCAAAGGTTAAATTCTGGTTTCCAATTAATCTTCGTAAGTGATGTTTAGTACTTTTTATAGCTGCCTCCCAAAGACCACCCCAGTGAGGAGAGAAAGGAGGTATAAATTGCCACTGTATTTCATGGCATGAGAAAAATGCAGTCAATTGCTCTTGTGTCTGTTGTGACTTAAGCGTGTCATAAACTTCTTTAATTTGATTGCTGGCACCGGAGAAATTTGTACCATTGTCACTAAAAATTGTTGCCGGGCATCCACGTCTTGAAATAAAACGTTTAAAGCATGCTAAAAATGCTTGTGAAGAGAGACTTGATACTAGCTCCAAATGAACAGCTTTAGTGACCATGCATACAAATAAAGCGATATACGCCTTTTCAATTTTGGCGCGTCGAAGAGATGACGATTTAATAATAAATGGTCCTCCAAAATCGACACCTGTTGTTAAAAACGGTCTAGAAGGGACAACTCTGGATTTAGGGAGATCTGCCATAATTTGTTCTCCTGTTTTAAGCTTAAATTTATAGCATTGTAAACAGTTTATAGAGATCTTTTTTATTTCTCTTAATCCATTTAGCGGCCAGTATTTAAGACGAATATTTGACAATATCGTTTGAGGACCAGCATGTCCTAACCTAATGTGTTCTTTTTTTAGCAAGAGTCCAACAACATGGTTTTTTGAGGGCAATAAAATTGGAAATTTTTGATCAAATGATATGGGTGCTTGGGATAATCTGCCTCCAACCCTTATGAGATTGGAGGTATCGATAAAGGGGTTTAACCTAAGGACTTGCTTGTTTGAAATTTTTCTTTCTTCTGACTTTAGTTCACTGATTTCCTTTGAAAACGTTTGGTGTTGAACTTGCTTTACTATAAAAATTTCTGCAGCCTTTAATTCAGTTACAGCTAAAGCACCATAAAATTTTTTACCATTACCTTTACAATTATTTACAAATCTATGTATAAATGCAATAGTTCGTTGCAATCGCGAGAAGTTAGAAAACCGATTAAAAAGTGTTATCCAGAAATCTTCGGAGTTAACAAGCAAGACCGTTTTTGCTTTTCTTGCTTCTTCTTCAGTGGAGCAAGGTCCCTTTTCATACATTTTTAAATTTAAATTCGGGTCCAGTAAGAACTTTGGGCCGTTCCACCAAAGCGTAGAGGTGAGAATCTGGTCTGCGGTAAATCCGCGAGAAAGATGATCAGCTGGATTATCCGCAGTTGGAATATGACGCCATTTGCAGTCTTGGGATAAAACCTGAATTTGAGAAATGCGGTTTGCTACAAACACATTGAAACGAGAAGGGTGGGCATTTAACCAAGCAAGTACAATCTCAGAGTCAGTCCAAAGATTAATGTTGTCAACTGAAAATCTTTCTTTTAATATGGAACACACACGAGTGACTAAATTGGAAAGTAAAAGTGCTCCACAGAGTTCCATGCGGGGAATTGTAATTTCTCTTATCGGGGCTACTCTACTTTTGGCAGTAATAAGTTGACAAGAGACATTTTTGTTAGGATAAAGGGCTCTTATATACACACACGCACCATATGCCTTCCTGCTGGCATCTGAAAATCCATGAATTTGAAGTGAACTGGGATTATTATTAGCTAGGAAAAAACGTGGAATTTTTAAACACATTAGTTGGGGAAGATCTTTAATAAAGGTGGTCCATTGGGTTAAAATGGGTTCTTTCAGGGGTTCATCCCAATTAATTTTTTCTTTCCAAATGTTTTGCATAATTAATTTAGCATTTACAACAATGGGAGCTATGAATCCTAAGGGGTCGTACATTTGCGCAATTTTAGATAAAACTATACGTTTAGTAATTATGCTTTCGGACCTAGTGTCAGGTAAAGAGATAAAAAACTCATCTGAGTCGGGATTCCAGCCTACACCAAGGACTTTATTTGAAATTCCCTCGGTTTCTATGGTGAAACTTTCTTGGGACCCATTATCACAAGTTTTAGACAAAAATAAATTGCTATTTGAACACCATTTATGTAAGTGAAAATTTCCAATATTGCAAAGTTCCAACAGCTGCCTATGTAATTCTACCAAATTTTCATAGGTATCTTGCCCACAGAGAACATCGTCCACGTAACATTGAGATAAAATAGCTTGAGACGCAAGAGGATAATCGTCTTTATGAATAATGGCAAGTTCATTCAGGGTGCGTGTAGCCAAATAGGGGGCACAGTTCGTGCCATAAGTGACGGTGAGTAATTCAATGCATTGCATTGGCTGAGAGGGATGGTCGCGCCATAAAATATTTTGCAGGTAAGTTTGATTTGGGTTAACGCGCACCTGTCTATACATTTTTTCGATATCAGAAGTGAGAGCGAATTTAAAACTTCGAAACCTAAGTAAAATATCAAACAGTTCAGGTTGAACTGTATATCCTTTATGCATTACGTCATTGAGTGATAGCCCAGAAGACGTTTTCATAGATCCGTCAAACACTACACGAAGTTTAGTGCTTGTACTGTCCTCACGAATTACACAGTGGTGAGGCAGAAAGTATCGATTGTTGTGATTTTCAGTTTTAAGGGAAAGGGGAATAATTCGTGCATGATTGAGTGAGATATATTCACCGATAAATTTTTTGTATTCAAGAAAAAGGTCAGGAGATTTTTGAAAACGCTTTTCTAAGTGGTGAAACCTTTTCTTGGCTAATGAATATGACTCTCCTAGCGGATGTGACTCTTGGGGCCTTTTAAGGGGTAAGTCGACTTGAAAATGACCATCTTTAAATACCGTGGTATTTTGAAAATTCTGTTCAACCATAGAATCTTCAGGGGATAGGGGTTTTTCGTGAGTGGGCGAGACATCTTCTAGTAACCAAAATTTCTCAATTAATGAGTCCAGTGAGCAATCTGAATTTAATGATTGCACTAAAAAGCAATTCTTAGAATTTGCCAAAGGGGTTTTGTGAACGAGAGCTTGGGAGGGGATTAATCCTGAAAGAATGTGGCCAAAGTAGGTACCTACCAACGTTAAGGAGTCGTTGTTAACCTTGGTGTATTCGCCTGAAAGAATGTGGTAGTATACATCTGCTCCCAACAATAAATCTATTGTAGAAGGCGTATCAAAGTAGGGGTCTGCAAGCGGTGTATTATTGGGAAGGTTCAACATAAATTTGTTGACTTTAAAGTGAGGGGATTTTTCTGTGATTTTGTCTAATACACAGCAGTTAACATTCAGGAAGTAATCGTGATTGTGACAGGAATGAATTCTCAGGGAAATTGCGTGATTAGAGTGCTTAATTTTGCCGCCAATACCAGAGATTTGTATTGGCTGCGTCTTAGGAGAGAGATCAAGTCTTTGAACCAGCGATTGGGTTACTATTGATATAGTACTCCCGGGATCTAATATTGCCTTTGCAATAATAAAATGACCATTCTTGTCGGGTATTTGAATCAATGAAGTACCTAATAAAACTTCATTATCTTCAGTGGCGAAAACTGACAAAGTCACAGGTTTATTAGCGTGAGGGCGATTCGAGTTCATTTCATTGCTTGTGCTTGGGATTTGTGGTTCTTGAGTCTGAGAGGAGCTTTGGCTTGAACCTTGATTCCGAGAATGGGAGCTATTTATGAGAAGCGAATTTCTGTTAAAATTTTGAGATCGTTCATTTTGGGTTTGAGGATTTGGCCTCCAATGTGAATTTCTGCTTTGCAAGGGCTGTGCTGCATCATCCATTGGATGCAAAAGAGAATGGTGTTTCATATGACAAATCTGGCACCTCTGAGATGTACAGTTTTTTACTTGATGCCTTGAACCGAGACAATTAAAACATAGATTCTTATGATTAACAAAATCCTGTTTCTGTTTTAAACTAAGATCTTTAAATTTAAAACAAGTATAAATTTTGTGATCAGGGTGCTCACAAAAGGGACACTTTTGTCCTGCAACAAAATGTGAGCGAGAGTTTTGAGGAGACTTTTGAGGTATGACTTGGTTGCCTTGGCGTTGCCCACCATGAGCATAGTGTGAAATTTTTTTAACAAAGGGAGTGTTGTGTTGAGAAGAACGTCCATGGGAATAATTTCTAGTTGAAGGGCTTTCAGAGAGATCTTCTAACA